>NC_090648.1:337856637-338140962 GCF_040937935.1 Hyperolius riggenbachi | reverse complement strand
AAAAGATTCGAATTACAGATACATATAGGTACAGTAACACTTTTAAACGTAACCCGAGGTGAACGTGATGTGGTGGCTGTCATATTTATTTCCTTTTAAACAATATCAGTTGCCTGGCTGCCCACTTTATCCTTTTAGCCATAGATCCTGAATAAGCATGCAGATGAGGTTTTCTGACTTAAATCTGACTGAATCAGCCAGGTGCTTGTTTCAGGGCTGTGACTCTACTGATGCCAGAATATCAACAAGACTGCCATGCAACTGGTATTGTTTAAAAGGAAATAAATAGGGCAGCCTCCGTATCCCTCTCACCTCAGCTTCAATTCAAGAGCCAGAATAAAAATAAGCTTTACATATGAAAAACAGGAGAAAATGATGACACCTATTCCTCTTTCCAGTTCACAGCAATGCTCTGAAATTGGAGAGGTCCATCCGTTTCCTGGTCACCATGTGATTTTCAGAATGTGAAAAGATGGTAGGGGATTCCCTGATCTTCCAATATAAAAGGCCAGCACTCATAAAAATAATGAAAACAAAAATGACACAACTCAAACTGCAAATACCTAACTTTACAAATGTCATTCTCCTTTGAGGGGGGGGGGGGATCCCAAAGAAACCCCTCACATATATAACATATAGGCTACAATGTAGATAGCACCCTTGCCAGAGGCTGAAGCCAGGACTCTGGTGCTGCAAGGCAAGAGTAATGATCACTGTGCTACTGTGCTGCCCTCCTGTATTCAGTATTGTGAGTCTCTGGATGAGGTCTTCTGCTGTACTTTTGACATAGATTACCACTTACAGGATACCGGTCACTCCCAAGAGATGAGGAACGGTCTTGGGCAACATTCTTATGCAGCGGTATAAACACGGTGTAAACACTACAGGCTCTGTGCTTAAATGTAGGCATTGGCTGAACCTAATCAGCCACATATTCTGTGCAATTGCTACAACTCGGCATGCAATATGCAATGTATGCCTAACTGTAAATATGATCAATATTACAGATTGAAAAATGTTTAAAAAAACTTGATCACAACCCACAACACTCGCTAGTCACTAGCGATCAGATTTCTGCAGAAATGTGATTGAATATTGATCATACCATGTCTGCCACTAACTCTGTGTAAGAAAGCTATGGCTATCGTGTGCCCCTTCCCCCTCTCCAGGATACTTAAAGCGGACCTAAACTGAAAACTTTCTCTCTGCTCTAAAAGATACGCAACAGCATAATTGTTATATCTGGTGTTCGTTGACCCTTCCACCAGAGGATGGAGCATTGCCCAGGTGTGGAGTCTAAGTGACCACGGGACTTTACCAGAGCACCCTGCAAGGGATGATGGACTTCCAGCCTAGTGCCCACCAGGTCAGTCACACCTATGATAACTCCGACTGGTGGTTAGAAGAACAGTGACACCCTAGTGAGGAGATTCCAAGATGAGAAGACAGGAAGGTTATTACCTAGTACAGTTAAAGCAGGAGTAACAGGCATAGTCTGTATCCAGGCAAGGTTCAGGGCAGGCGGCAAACAGGCATAGTCTGTATCCAGGCAAGGTACAGGGCAGGCGGCAAACAGGCTTAGTTGGTATCCAGCCAAGAGGTCAGTAACAAGAGGAGTAGATCAAGAGTAGTCAGGTAGGCCGGTTCACAATGGAAGTACAGATGGTAAGCAGGGCTGACCAGAGGCAAAGAGTCACCAGGAACCAACACTAGCTGTCAGAATGAACAGCACCTGACTCAGGGGAGGACTAGCCTTTTATAGTGTCAGAATGGCAAATTGGCGCCAATGTATGCAAACCACGGGTGCGCAGACGCGAAAGCAAAACTCCGCTCATGCATACGAAAAGTTGCATTCTATGCTGTGCACGTGTACACACGCCCCCCGCCACAGTATTCATCCTGTGGCTAGTGATGTGGGCATGTACTGAACAGGAAGGAAGCCATTGCTGGGAACCAGGAATGTGACAGCTGATACAAAGCCTGCAATAAATCTGCAGTGAGTCTACTTCCTGCTTTCATGGAAGCAGACATATTGTTAACACCCTGGCCTATATGCAATTCCCTTTTTCACCTTATTTTTCTCCAAGTTGATATTTTCACACCATGTCAATACAATGGGCCATATGCAATTCACTTTTTCTCCTGAGTTTTCTCCTACGAGATCATTTTTCATCTTTGATTTACAATAAGGTTTTAGCACTTTGTAATGGAAAAAGTACCAAAAAGTTGGTGAAAAAGTAGTTTCAAAATAATTTTGTGTATTTGTTTCCTTGTTGGTGGTTTAAAAGGCATTTTATCAAAAAGTTTTAAAATATTACCTAGGAGAAAACTCAGGAGAAAAGTTAATTGCATATGGGCCAATGTCTTTTAAACCCACCAGTGAGCAAGAAAATACATAACATCATTTTGATAGTACTTTTTCGATTACTCTTGGTACTTTTTTTTAATTACAAGTGATGAAAATCACTTGTTACAGAGAAAATGAAAATGTATCACCTAGGAGAAATCTTAGGCGAAAAAGTGAATTGCATATGGGCCCCTGTGTTTACAAATTAGCTGCTTTGCCGTGGCAGAAGATATTCCTGAGCTGATGCAGCTGATAAATCAAATTACAGTGGTGATTAGACAGAGATGAGGGGGAATTAGAAAGGCTAAACTCTCTAAATTCATACAGGGTGCATTTCTGTGAGGTTTTCTTCTGTCCTGTGCAAGAGACAAAAACAAACAAACAAGCAAACATATATTTAGCTGATATAATAAATTATGCATGTATAATGTATAATGTAATGTTTTACCAAAGAAAGATGGATTTGTTTTAACTTTTTTGGGTACACTTGACATATCAAACTGGCAAAAGCAAATAAATGGCTAAAGTTGTTTTGAAGATGCGGCTACGCTAGGGAAGAATGTCAGATGCATGCCCTCTCACAAGTCTTCTTGTAGCTGGGACCATGTGATCTCCCCCCGGGCTGTGGGTCACATGAGGAAGCTCAGGCATACATGGCACTGTATGGATTATGGCAACTATCCTCAGCAGGCTTCTGTAACTGTATACCAGTCACTGTTTGCTGTTCCCAGCTCAGGTAATTGTAGGTTACTGGTGATTGTTAATAGCTGTTGCCTCATCATTCTGCAAAAGTTCTTCACAGCGGTATACCTCAATACACACTCTTTAAAAGGCATGTCCGAGCTGGAGATTGTTAAACATCATAAGTGAACCTGCAAAACTAGCCCGATTTAAAAAATAAAATCTATTTAAAAACAATATTCCACCCCCCAAAAAACCCTCATAGCATGTCCCAGCTTCCCAGTGACTCTCCTAGTATGTCACAGCTTCCCAGTAACACCTATAGTATGCCGCAGCTTCTTAGTGACCCCAAAAATGTGTCCCAGCTTCCCAGTGATCCCCATAATATTTCCCAGTTTTTAAGTGCTCCGCCTGACTAATTGTCTCCCAAATGTCCAGCGCCTTCTATAGTGTATTCCAGCACCCTCATACTGTGTTCCTACTGCCCAGTGCTCCATAGATTGTCCCAGATTCCTTGTGTCTCAGAGTGCAACCAGGTTCCCAATGCCCTCATAGTGTGCTCCATCTTCCCATCACCTCCACAGTGTGCCCCAGCTGCCCAGTACCTTCATAATGTGCCAGCTTGACACCCCCTAGTGTTTTCCAACTTCCCAGTACTCCCCAAAGTATGCCCCAGCATCCATCTGATTCCCAAAGTATGTCTCAGTTTCCCAATGCCCTCCATAGTGTGTTCCAACTTCATGGTGCCCCATAGATTGTCCAGCTTCCCAGTGTCCCTCAAAAATATGACAAGGCTTTCCATTTCTACTGATGATGTGTTCTGAGTTTTATTAGACCCCTTGTAGTGTGGCCCTGCACAAGGAACATAATACACCAGCACAAACATAGATAATGACAGAAATAACTTATTCTATGAAACTGACAGGTACTGTGACAATAATACATAAAAACACACTTTTACATTCCTTCACCCCCAAAATACTGCCTATTAAAAAAAGTGAGCATCCTCAGTGATTGGCAGCCAGGTTTGGGGAAAAGAAAAGGCGTGCCAGAGATCAAGGGAAGGGCAATATTGTGTGTGTGTGTGTGTGTGTGTGTGTGTGTGTGTGTGTGTGTGTGTGTGTGTGTGTGTGTGTGTGTGTGTGTGTGTGTGTGTGTGTTTGCTGATTGCCAGTGAGGAATGGTGGGGAGGGTAAGTGGCAGAGAGCAAGGGTAGGAGAGAGAGTGGAGTACTGGAGAGCCAGGAGAAGAGAAAAAGAGAGGGCTAGATCATGGGCAGCCAAATGCTTGTGGGCTACAAGAACTGGCATGGCAGGCCAGGAGTGGCCTACTTCTGAGGAATTGGACATCCCCAATCTTCTTCTATTGTGCAACTTTTGCTTAGGTTACATGAGAGCACAATAATGCAGATTTACTGGAACAAGACTGATCCCAGTATGGAGCACATGTCTAGGCTAAGGGCTCTGGTCCCTCTGAGTAGCTATTGTATACTTTTGCCATAGTTTTGCACCAGATTTGCTCCAATTCTCTTCGCACAAATTTTGATAAATCTGCCTACTGGGCACAACTGTGTTTATTAAATGGCTAGTGATTTAGTAATTGTGCTGGAATTTTAAAATGTTTTACATGTTATTTTCAGAATCCTCCTGGAGGAGAATGTCTGTTGAATAAACTGCTACTCTGTAAAGATCGCACATGACTTCTGCTTCCTGTGTACTCTAAAATGGGAAGCGATCACATGATTGCCACCAGCCAGTTACAGAATTACAAAATGATCACATGCTTCTCCATCATTTCTCCAATAGGATAATCTTTGGTGTTTTATTTCTCAATGCAATTAACTCTTTAATGCTGAAAAGGTGCTGTATAAAAATACTAATTTATACAGTTGGAAAATACTTTTTGCCATGAGTTAACCATACAAAAATACTTAATAAAGTGTGTACCAGAGAGAGTCTAGCAGAAGGACGTTTCCTGTATTTTTGCATATATTATAGGGATGAAGATGAAATACCCACAAACATGTTTGGAAACTGTGGTGTGATCCCTCTCGCTGAGAAAATGGTAATATTCCCCCGCACAAGTGGGCTCTGTGCTGCAAAATGACCAGGAAAAGTATAAACAAAATGGTAGTAATAAGCGTGATGTTAAGACAAGCCGTTGCTTATGCGGTGCTTTGTCCCTCTGACTGCTGCACATATGACGGCAGTCAATGCACAGCTTTATCACCATGCAGATAGGTTGTTGTAGAGAAATATTTCTGCACTAAAAGCACATTCATCTTTTAAATTACTAAACCAAAGAATAGCTAAATGAATAAATGAAAATGAATAGATGCACTCACAAACTTAACAAAGCAAATACTATAGTGGCTTTGTAAAAGATGGAGTTGCTTATCTATATTTGAAATACCTGCACTTCTTTTTACAGAGATCTTATATTATTCAGTTAACACAAGACGCAACTGAAAATAAACTTATTAGATTATACTGTAACTAATTGTATGTGTAGTGGCTGTAGTATTTGCAATCTCTCTGTAGGTTCATATTTCTATTTTCAATTTAAGGGGCTACCTTTCATCTCTGAAGTTTGCATAGCAGCCATTTCACTGTGGTGTAAAATCTGATTCATGCAGCTACCAGAAAAAAAAAGTAAACAATTAACATTTAGGGCCCGATTCCACTGCATGTCGTTTCCATTGACGCGAATTGACCTACGCGATCCGGCATGATACCACGCGGGGGAATTTATGGATGGCATGCTGCAGTTTTCCGCAGCACGCATCCAATCCCCATAGCCGCCGACTGGAAGCTGCATGACGACACATCCGGTTGGACGGACAACAACCGGAAGTACCTGCGAGGGGATGCGTCGATTGCCTCGCATCCACAACGCTAGTGGAGACGGGCCTTTAAACGTTTCTGATCTCTTTTGTTATCAGCAGTGTTTACTCACCCAGATAAAAAAAAAAATCTTTTGTTTACTCTTCAGGACAGCCAAGCTGCATTCGACTTGCTGTCAGACTACTTCATTTGCATACAGATGACACTGTTCTATTAACAGTTTGAATGTAAAAAAATAGACTGTTGACGCCGGCAGGTTCTGTATATGGTTAATAGTTTACGTACCATGTTTATCTCATTTTGTCGCATTAGTTGAGTTCAGCTTTTTAATGCTTGCAGATTGCACCTTTTCAAATTTGTCCCTATGAGGATCCCCATAGTTTGCACTTCACTTGAACAGAGCAGAAAGTAGTGTATGGGGCCCACTGACTTTTATTGCAGCGGTTTCAGCTACTTCTTAAAAGGACAATTTGCTGATAAAATGGTGATTAGGGCAATTGAGAAAACATCACTGTTCTCCACTACTGCCTACGGCATTCGCCACAATGACATCAGGCTACTCACCACTATATAAATGTGTCAATTCAATCTGATCTTTCTTCTGAGGAAGTAAGGACACTTTTTTGGAATACATTCTAAGGCATCTTTATCAATTGACCCCATACATATTAATCTGCAATGAGAGGCAGCATAGGGGCTAATGGTGATGACAATACAATGTATATATTGCCATTCTTTTATGTTTACTGCTTTATGACTGCAACTGCTGGCTGACAGCTATTTCAGCTAGTTATAAAGCAGTAGAAAGTCTTGTTGGTGTCTAAAGTGCCCTGCATTACCTCCATGAGGTAGAGATACCAATGGAAAGCAACAGGGGCATAACTAGACTTAATAGGGACCACTGCAAAAATTATAGAATAGGGCCCCCTTGGTCCCCAAACCCCATGAGGATCATGTGACCGGGAGTCGGCAAATAGCAGCAGGGAGTGTTCTGCTGTGAGGCAGTGCCTGGAAGCAGAAAAAAAGTACAGCTACTCTGCATGGTGGGAGGAGGTGGCAGGGACTATTTTTTTGAGCGAATGGTGAGATTTTTTTGCAGTTGGGGAGAGGGGGGAGGAGGGGCCCGGAAAGCCTCTGGGCCCCCCTGTGAAGGCAGGGGTCGCAGGGGTGATTGCTATGCCAATGGAAGGCAATGTGAGAAGCATTAGTAATATTCTTATTTTTTTGTTGCACTATTTCTTATTGGAAATACAGTCTAGCACTTTTCTGCATATTACTATGGAAATTTGTTTTTGTTTTTTAGTGCCTGGAATCTCAAGTACCAGACAAAAAAATAATACAGTAATGATAATTTACACACCGAGAGGATCCTGTGAACTTGGCCGCCACCATTCATCTGTGTGAGCACTATGTTCTCCAGAAAAGGATCTCAAGAAAGAGGAGAAACCAGGAAAAGAAAGAAGAAAGATCATAAGTTTGCTTTGCCAATCCAGTCTTTACTTCTGGAGTCAATATAATAATAACAACAACAACAATAATAATAATAATTAAAATAATAATAATCTTTTCCACTTGTGTGTTGCAGGAAAACCAGGTGGCTGTAGCAGCACTCTGAAATGGTGCAAATCTCATTAATTTACAATAACTAGAATCAAACTGCATTTGGCCATATTTTCATGCAACCATACTGAAGCAGTCCATGCATATCTGATGTGTTGCATATTGCACACACTACTTAAAAAGGACCTAAACTCTTTCACAAGAGAGAAGGAAAACACAGAGAAACCCACCATGTGTGTATTTAGAGATAACAGCCTCTCTAAAGGCGCGTACACACGCTTAATTTCTTCAAACGACGGGTCGTCAGACCTGCCCGCGGGGTGGCCGTTCTGACGACAGTTTTCCTGTGTGTACAGTCTGTCGGCAGGCTGATAAGGCTGGTTTTGACTGATCCGCTGAGCGGATCAGTCAAAACCAGCCTTATCAGCCTGCCGACAGACTGTATGCACGAGGAAACTATTGTCAGAACGGTCGTACCCCCGTCGTTTGAAGAGATCAGGCGTATGTACGCCTTTAATTCTCTCCTTTTATCTCCGTCTGATCTGTGCTGTTCACACAGGCTTTATGTAAACACAGGGAGTTAACTGTTTATGTGCTCCCATGAAACCCCGAAGTAACCTCACTGCAGAATTTCAGTGGGAGTTCTGTGGGCTGTAATAAAGAAATGGTTTTCTGTAAATGTTATCATGCTGTTGCTTAGGCAGAGAGGAAGTCCTGAGTTTAGGTCCGCTTTAAAGCACAATTGGCAACACACAAGTGGGGAAGGGGCCTTAGAAATCATCAAGGGCTTTAATATCAGTCCCACAAAATTCCAGCTGCACCCAGGACATCTAAACCCTCTAAAACTTTTTAAGCCTTTGGGCATTTTCTTTACAATAAAAAGCCTGCATTCTGGACTTGACTCTATCAATGTTTGCATTCAGCTTCTTCCAGTTCATAGTGATTGCCGTTTTGTCCACCTGAAGGACGTCAGTAGTCAGCTTATTTATGAGTATGGGTCAGAGCCTTTCCTTTCTCTGTAGTAAGGTTGCTCAAGGGCCCTTCTGAATTGCAATATAAGTTTGTCACTGGTTTTTAGATGAGATGAAAATTATAAATTAACTTTAGAAGCAGTACACTGTAAGTTGATATAGTGTATGATATGCAAAGATGACAAACATTGCATAGACAGCACTGTCTACTTCCAGTTATGGGTTGTGCAGTATCACTTTCCGAGAATGCACTGTTGCATCTTTTTTAGTCCGTATAGAGCAGTGGCCCTCAAACTAAGGCCCGCAGGCCGAATGTGGCCTCCTGAGGCTTTTTTACTGGCCCCCCACACACAAATAGTATTATAGATTAGGTCAGCTACATCTTTAAACATTGGTGGTCTGCATATAGAATGAAGCCAGAAAGCAGTAATTCGCTGGTTTTCAATCAAATTCCACATCAGGTGAAACTGCTGTCCAATTGGACTGAAGGTTGTCACCTTAGTATGCATCACTGTCTGGCCCGCAAAGACTTCTATGTATACACCGGCCCCCCAGCAGTCTGAAGTATGTTGACCCGGCCCCCGACCCAAAACGTTTGGGGACCCTTGGTATAGAGTGTTGTTCCATTCAATTTCTGACATAGCCACTACTGCATTTAGTGTTATTGTATGGAGTCAGTGCTGCAACAGCAGTGGCATACCTACCACAGGGCTGCAGGTGCTCACAGCACCGGGTGTAGCTATGGCTAGGGGTGCCGCTGTGGTGTTCAGCCACTGTGTTCTTCCACCTGGTACCTTTTTTCATAGTTTGGGCAACATTCGAGAAAATAACAGCAGGCAGTGAATGTGACTGTAATACTTCCTGCACTATATGTAGCACCCCTTCCCCTTCCTATCCTGTGGGCAATGTGTTTCCTTGCTCTCTACACACAGCCTGCAGTGAGTGAATGTGCAGAGTAGCAGGGTGAGTAGAGAGAATGATTGCTGTGCTGCAGCTGGGACATTAGCAGGGAGAGGTGGCAGAATGTGTTTAGTGCTGCAGAAGTTGCCTGTCATTAGTGCACTGGCTGCTGTAATACCAGAGTGCCCTGGACTATTGATTATTTATCCTGAACAGAGTAATTAATCAATAATGCCCTGCCCCTGTTGCAGAAACCAGTGTTACAGGTGCTAACAGCCGACTTTTGTAGTGAGCAGAGAAGCAAGCTCCAGGCAATTTAGATTAGCTTGAGGCCAGAAACCCACTAGGAGGGATTTTCTGAGCGTTTTGCGATTTGAAACTCTTGCTAATGTAAAGCTATGGGTGTGATCCCACTTGAGCGATGTGATTTTATAAAAATCCCCCATAGCATTGCATTAGCAAGAGCTTTTTCAAATCACTAGCGATAGAAATCGCTTCTAGTGGGTTTCTGGCCAGATTGATGCTAATCTTATTTTTTTTTCTCAGCTCCCCCTCCCACCCTGTTGTCTTCCCCATGACCTTTTCCTCTTTTCAGATTTCTATGGCTCCTTTTAACAGCATGCCCCTGACAAACTGCAGTCCTTTCTGCCATATATCCTCTCCCACCAGGCTCTCTGTCTTGTGCCTCTACCTCTTTACCACCCCCCCTCCTTCTATGCATCCCCCTCTTTCGTATGTCACCCTTTTCTGACTGTCCTCAGAGGAGCTCACAATCTAATCGTACCAAAGTCCTAGTCTAATGTCTTACCATATTATTATGGTGTATTTATATAGCACTGACAGCTTCTGCGACACTGTATAGAGTACAGAGTTTCATAACGGTTAGCTCCATCAACATCCTGTTGATTTTGTTTTTCCCCCAAAATTTGCAGCAAAACGCTCGACTCCCCAACCTGTCAACCATCCCATTAAAAAATTGGTTGTTTTGGGGGTTGTCTATAAATAATCAGCACCGGGTGTCAAATTCCCTAGGTATGCCACTGTGCAACAGAGAACAACACAGGTGTATTGTGGTAAAACGTACATCCACTTTTATTGCACAATATGCAAAAGCTAAGACTGTTTAGAACGTATTTTTTAACTATCTCCTTTGCTTTTCATTAATGAAGTGCTGTTCACATGATTTATAATTTACCAAAACTCAGAATTTGTTGTACTTACTTACTGTATGAATCTCAAGTACACCCTAAACCTATCAGAAGTACATGCAGGGCATTTTGAGAGTGAAGGTACCCAAAGACTTATTTTTATCCTAGCCTTCCTTTACTTCAAATACTATTTCAGGCACAACAGCCTTTTAAAATTACAGAGATCTTATAATTTGGAGTGACACAGGCTGTGATGAGATGACGCCTTCATTCAGTCTACCTTCTTATGCAATTCTTTTTGTGCTTATTAGACACTGGCTAATTTTGTTAGTATTTTGGTGTTTGAATGGACTCCACCCCTTTGTTGTGGGCCAGGCAAAGGAGCAGAACAGACAGATGGAGCACTTGTAGCTCTGTGCACTTCATGTAGTAACTGTTGCTGTTTTACTATGTGTGTGTCTTATATTACAACGATGCTGAACATCAGTGGCCAGAGAGAGAAGAAGGAGGAAAAGCCTGTTTACACAGACTGCAAACCGCCTGGGGAATAATGCAGGAAAGGAAGTGAGCCGGCTCTCTGTCTGACTGCTCCAACTTCCTGCTCACACACACACACACATACACACACACCACTGAAAAAAAAGAAAAGAAAGAAAAAAATCAGGATCTCATTACAACAGAAACGTTTGCAGACGACTGTCAGCATGGAAGACGAAGGGATTTTAGCCAGTTCTTCCTAGAAAATTATAAACCTGGGGGAAAGTTCCCAGAGTACAGCAAGAGTTTGGGTATGTATGAGCCTATATTTATGTCACTGATTGTATGAGAGCCTCTGTACAGCACTTGCATGGACTTACAAGAATTATTTTAGTTGGGAATCGATGCCTGTGGGACAGAGGAATCAATGGTTGATATTCCGTGAGAAAGGGGACCTGTTTTCTGCATTGTAAACTGCTACTGTATGGCGTGTGACATTCATGATAGTAGCTGGGTAGTAAGCGTGCTTTGCTCAGAAGGTGGGAGGTGAGTGCTGAGCAGCCTGTAATTGCAGTAATTAGCCTAATAGAGGTGTGAATGGCATTGAGATGACAGATGAAGTTGACACTGCTCATGGTGGCTCGGCTGCGCCTATGGGCATCAATGTGATTCTATGCCACAGGGCACATGCCCATTTTATACTTGTGTGCCAGAGAGATGCTAGTACCACAGGGCATCCCTGTATCAGCAGCATCCCTGCCTGGGCACACAGTGGGTCCGATCAGCAGAGTGGGAATCAAGTCAGGTTAGCGTATTCTTCTGAAAGAAAGTTGTGTGAGTCTAGCTTGTCTGGAAACAGCAAGACTAATTGCCATGCGCTTCCGGTTTGAAACTGGCAGCAGACAACATCTTGAAAATGAGTCAGTGGAGCACAAAGAGACTCTGTGGTTTCCTTCTCCTCAGGTTCATGCATTGCGCTTTGCAGCTTCCTTTGTGCTCTTCACAGGGATTCGGGAGGGTTTCTTTTTCAGCTCTGGCCATTTAATAATCCCCTCAGCCAGAGAGGTAGAGAGGAGAGACTGTTGATTTTGGATGGGAGTATTTTTTATAAGGTTAGAGGACCTGATGCTGCCGGGGGGAAAAAGTTCCCTTGAATTTTCCACTGGCTGCAGGAAGAGAGCACATTTAGTCATGGCTAAGTAATGTCTGCGTACACCGACTAATCTCATTAGGAGTTTCCGGTCCCCTAACACAGGAGGGTTTTGTGTGGCTTCATGGAGAGGAGCTCTGCCACCAACATGCACAGCCAGCATCAATATTACCCTGTTTACTCACAAACTATGCCCCAGAATAGTTCTAAGTGTGCGTGGCTATTATATATATATATATATATATATATATATATATATATATATATATATATATATATATATATGCTTCACCACCTTGTATGTGCATACAGTGTGCAGCTATTATTTATTTATTGTATTTATATAGCGCCAACATATTACGCAGCGCTGACCACAGTGTTCCAGAAGGTGGCAGGTAGGATAATAATATAAAATCCAGTTTACACTACAGATGTGTTGACTTTTCCATTTAAATTTTATTTTGTATGTTAATATTGGTAGTCTACCTTCACACCGACACGTGCTGCACCAGACATAATTGCATAGTTTATGTAACTGTATGCATCACACTGCGATTATAGTACATGATGCAACCCCCCCCCATGTATTTTGGAATTTGGTCCATTTTCAAGCTGCATATCTTGTATAAATTAACAATGTAATCTGTATCAATGCTGAATTATCAGCATCCTATTGACTTCTATTATTATTTAGAATTTATATAGCGCTGACACCTTCTGCATTGCTTTACAGAGTATATATACCCTCTTTCCCTGAAAATAAGACCTACCCTGAAATTAAGCCCTAGCTGGAATTTTGAGCATGTTTGAAATATAAGCCCTAGCCTGAAAATAAGCCCTAGCGGAGGTTAAAGAGGAGGAAGAGGCAGCCAGCAAGTGGGACACAGCAGTGCAGTGCTGATCAGGCACTGGTCCTGTTATCCCGGCATACTGCAAGGTTATCAACTGTGTGCAGGGATGACAGGGCAGGTGCCTGAGCAGTACAGTAGCATACCTTCAGATCCAGCAGAGGAAGAGGAGCCATAGTGGGGAAGGCAGGAGGACACACAGAAACAGCACAGTTCAAAGGAACAGGAAATGTTCTACTGAGACACTTCTTGATATAAATATAAGACATCCCTTGAAAATAAGCCCTAGCACAACTTTTGGAGCAAAAATTAATATAAGACACTGTCTTATTTTCAGGAAAACACGGTATATAGTCACTTAACTGTCCCTTATGGGAGCTCAAAATCTAATCCACAATCAAATCCATACCCTAGTCATATGGGATGTGGGAGGAAATCAGAGTGCCTGAAGAACACCCAAGCAGAAAGAGAAAATACAAGCTCAGTGCACATATCCTATCTTTATTGGTTATCTGACAGTTCAGAAGTTGTGAGGTAACCAATCAGTAACTTTCTGGATCTGAACCTGCTCAGTTCAGCTCCTGGTAATTCCAGTTCTTGCAGAGCAAAACATCCACCTAAAATCACATTTGGGATTGAGAGGGATATGGAAGCTGCTATATTTATTTCCCTTTAAACAATGCCAGTTGGCTGCCTGTCCTGCTGATCTTTCGTGCATCAGTAGTGTCTGATTCACACACCTGAAACAGGAATGTGGCTAATCCATTCTAATTTCAGTCAGAAACACCTGATCTGCTGTATGCTGGTTCAGGGTATATGGCTAAAAGCATTACAGGCAGATGATTAGCAGGGCAACCAGGCAATTTGCATTATTAAAAATATATAACTATGGCAGCCTCCATATCCCTCTAACTTCCAGCGCTGCATAATATGTTGGCGCTTTATAAATACAATAAATAAATAAATAATAATAACTTCCGGTGTGCTCACCTTTGGTTTACATGGGCATTTTTGAGGTGTTGAAAGACTGCATTAAAGTCCTTACAGCACTATCATGTGAAATCCACATGTATGGTAATATGCGGAGTGATGCATTTGGAGCCTATTTACCTTGAAACAATTTGAACCTAAATGAATGCGTTAAACTAGTGTGTTAAAATGCTTATAAATGAGTGTAAACATGCCTGAACAGAAATTTCCAGTTGTTTATAGTTTTGCAAGTGTTTAAAAATACATCCATGTAAACTAGGTCAAAGTTTTATGCTAGTCATGGGAATAGTTCAGGTGTTGAATATGAGTAACAATGTCTCCTGCTTTTTGCAGCTAATCATTTTGGTAGTAAGGTAGGAGTTTCTAGGCAGTGTCTTGGCATCAGTACTCCAAAAACTATGTGCTGTTGCCAAGCTTGCTGCAGGTTGAAATGGAGAGATGACTTTTAAAACATTAATGGCAAAAACACACTTCTGCTGCACTAATTTACCGTATGTTGCTGGCAAATAATATATTGTAAGTGAAATTTTGCTTCCATCTGTATGAAGTGGTTAAGGATTCTACTTACTTCAGCTGGGCAAGCAATAAAGCAATAGTATGGTTACATTGTTGGTCTGCAAGTGGTCCTGAACTGACCTGGTGAATAGGTTGAAATTGATGCCTGGTTATTGTACTATGTTTTGGATGGTTACAATAAATTCCTGTGTGGTGATGCAAATACTATTTCATCTACTGCAGGGGTCTCAAACTCAATTTACCTGGGGGCCGCAGGAGGCAAAGTCAAGATGAGGCTGGGCCGCATAAGGAATTTCACAATCGCGGCGCATCGCCGCCACTGCCCGCCCCTCTCACTCTTCCTTCACAGAGAGGGGCAGGGACAGGCGGCGATCCAAGCGGCGATTGACGTCAGGAGGGGCAGAGCTGAAGCTGAAAGCTCTGCCCCTTCCAGGAAATGCCGGCGGATTGCCCCCCATGCGATTTGGGGGCTCTGTAGCCCTTGTTTAGCGGCGGGGATGCGGCAAATTACTTGGGAGCACTGAAGCGAACTATAAGGAAGCTTTTGCCAGTGAGGGCCACAAAATATTGTATTGAGGGCCGCAAATGGCCCACGGGCCGCGAGTTTGAGACCCCTGATCTACTGTATCACTGGGCAGGTGTATACTGTGCTGCTGTCTGCCCCACTTCCACAAATATGTATCAAGGATCCTATTTGTTAAGCTATCTGAAAATACCAATCTGTGTTGTTGATAGCAGACAGTCATTTTTTATTTGGTGTATGAAAGGGAGAAACAAGCTTATTGCTGTAGGCAACCCTGACGATTCATTCTCAAATACAAAATGGTTGAGTCCTGCACATGATACTCTATTTGCACTGGCAAAAACTGTTGTAGGATTAGCTATTGAGAGACACTACCTTTATCATGGTCTTTAGCAATAGAAATAGATTCAGATTTTGTCAGGTTATAATAAATAAATATTAGCTTTGACATACCTGACTGGACCTGCCAAATAAGCATGCTTATACTGTGGCCATGCAGACATTGTTGGTGATAGTATGCAATTGTAGAAAAAGATCCGGACACCAGATGCATTGCAAAGATCCCACCGTTTATTTCAACCCCACCACAGACAGATACAAACACCAAGGCAAAGGCCTGACAGGTGTTTCCTCAGAGACCAGTCTGCTTAACCGGAGGCACAGTGAATTATCCACCAACCGTCCATTCCCAAAGCCTGCCATTTAGCATCTAGTGCTGATCACCTTTCTGTATACCTGTATCCAAGATTGTAGGTGGTAGCTTTATCAACAAAGCAACTATACCAATTTGTCAGGAAAATTCACTCTAGATATACTATCCTTTCCTTGGGTCCAGTCATGCCTGGGGAATTTGAAACAGTCAATAGAAGTATGGGCTGGTGCACACCAGAGTGGTTCTGGAGTGTTTTTTAAAACACTTGCAGGGTGAAAACCGCTTTGCTAATGAAAGTGAATGGGCTGGTGCACACCAGAGCAATTCGTTTTTTCCACAAATGCAAACAAGGGGGTTGCAGCATTTTTTTTTATTTCTGAGGCGTTTCTGCCTACATGTTAAAGTATAGGAAAGTTGAAAACCGCTCTGAAAACCGCTAGATCAGAGCGGTTTTCCAGGCTTTTTTGTTACAGTAGCTGTTCAGTAACAGCTTTACCGTAACAATATTTGTAATCTGCTACACAAAAACGCCTCAAAAAACGCTAGGCATGTTTAGAAAACGTCTCTAAACATGCCTAGAATCGCTCTGAAATCTGCTTCAAAAACCTCTAGTGTTTTGCAGATCTGCTAGAGGTTTTTGGTGTGCCTATGATTGTTTCCTGATTCGATCATCTTAGTCCAGAGACAATTATCTTATGTGTGTGGTGGGTAGGCTAATCTCCTGAACGATGATATCTAGATTATGTACAACATTGAACCAGTGGACCACATACAACTTCAGTTTAAACTGCATCGCAGTGGAGAGCCAAGCAGCACCTCTGCACAAGCGCCTGCTTTAAATGCCGAGTTCTTCAGTTCACATGGCTAGATATTTACAGCAGGATTTGCAGCTACATAAACCTTATTTCTCATAAAAAGGTAGCATTTAGACACTAACTAGGCTGTCACTAGGTATTTGTTTTATTTATTTATGAATCTATACTGTTAGTCCTGGATGGAAGGTATAGATCTAGCAGATGGCTGTTAGAATTTGACAGCTCTTGAATTGATCACAGGATGCTTTATACCAGCAGCACATTAATCAATCACGATAAAGCATTTTTTGTGACATTGGGAGACGTATTTCCAGTCTACAGCAGAGATATTAAGCCTTGCAGTGCTTGCCTGAGACTTGCCAGTAATTTTATAGGTGACTAGCTGATGACCCGGCGTTGCCCGAGTATATATTTGGCTGGTGTCGGCTCCACCCACTTTTTCTAACACTAACACACAAATACTCAGTTTGTGAGCTTTGGCATCAATAATTTGTATATTCTCATAGAAATTAAATAAATCAGATTAATGGTTTGTGACTCCGCCCCTCTCTAGCGTTTGGACCCCAGTCACCCATTGACCAACTATAGCAGGTTTGAGGCATCTGCTATTAACAGTGTAATAATGGCAGCAATTTAAATATTCCCCTTGAAAATCAACAGGTGAATTTTGACTTGCTTTAATAGGCCCCACCCACTTCCCTGAATATTAATCTCATTCACCCAGTGACCATCAGGGCAAAGCTTGTGAACCCTGCCATTAACAGTGTAAAAAGGCCTGCAGGTTATATTTTCCCAGTGAAATTTGTTTTTGGCTCTCCCCACTTTTTGTGACCTGGACACACAGTCACTCAATGACCAAGTATGTGAGCTTTTGGGTCCCTGGCATCAATAAAAACAAATCTAATTGTCTGTTTGTGGCTCCCCCTATTTTCTGAATTTGAACCCCAGTGACCCAATAACCAACTTGAGGCTTGTAACATTAACAGCGCAAGAATGGCAGCAATTTTAATATTCCTCTTGAAAATCAACAGGTGACTATTGGTTGGCTTTTTAAGGCTCCACCCACTTTTCTGAACATTAATCCAAGTCACCTAGTAACAAACTGTGCAAAGTTTGTGAACCCTGCCATTAAGAGTGAAGAAGGTGCTGCAGTTTATATTTTCCCAGGGAAATCTTTTTTTGACTCCACCAATTTTTTGTAACCTTGATACACAGTCACTCAATGACCAAGTTTGTGAGCTTTCGCGTTTCTGGCATCAAAATTGTGTAAATGGAGCAGTTTATCCAGCAAAGAAATCAATTTGGCTGTTTGTGGCTCTGCCCCTTTAGTGAATTTGAGCCCCAGTCACTTAGTGACTGATTGTGGCAGGTTTGAGGCCTCTGCCATTAACAGTGTAAGAATGGCAGCAGTTTCAATATTCCTCTTGAAAATCAATAGGTGAATTTTGATTGGCTGTTGTAGGTGCCACCTACTTTTCTAAATATTAATCCCAGTCACCCAGTGACCAACTGTGTCAAGTTTGAGAACCCTGCCATTAACAGTGTAAGAACGGCTGCAGTTTATATTTTCCCATGTAAAAAGTTAGTTGTTTTTGGATGTTTCTAACCTTGACATACAGTCACTCAATAACCAAGTTTATGAGCTTTGGGGTCCTTGGCATCAATAAGTTGATTTTTTTCCATTGAAATTAAACAAAGCTGATTGGCTGTTTGTAGCCCGCCTCCTTTTCAGAATTTAAACATAAGTCTCCCAGTGACTGACTGTACTAGATTTGAGGCATCTGCCATTAAGAGTTTAAGAATGGCAGCAATGTAAATATTCCCCTTGAAACTCAATAGGTGAATTTTGATTGGCTGTTGTAGGCTCCACCCACTTTCCTGAATATTAATCCCAGTCATCCAGTGACCAACTGTCTGAAGTTTGAGTTCCCTGCCAATAACAGAATGGCTGAAATCAATCTAAAAAATCTGATTGGCCGTTTGTGGCTCCATCCCCTTTAGTGAATTTGGACCCCAGTCACCCAATGACTGACTGTATCAGGTTTGAGGCCTATGCCATTAACAGTGTAAGAATGGTAGCAATGTAAATATTACCTTTGAAAATCAATAGGTGAATTTTGATTGGCTGTAGTAGGCTCCACCCACTTAATATTAATCCCAGACACCCAGTGGCCACCTGTTTCAAGTTTGGGAACCCTGCCATTAACAGTGTAAGAATGGTTGCAGTTGATATTCTCCCATGTAAAAAATGTAGTTGTTGGTGCCGCCCACTTTTTCTAACCTTGACATATAGTCACTCAATTACCAAGTTTATGAGCTTTGGGGTCCTTGGTATCAATCATGTGTATATTCCCATTGAAATTAATCAAATCTGATTGGCTGTTTGTGGCTCCGCCCCTTTCTGAATTTGAACCGCAGTCACCCACTGTACCAGGTTTGAGGCATTTGCAATTAACAGCTATTAATAGTGTAAGAATAGCAGCAATTTAAATATTCCCCTTGAAAATCAACAGGTCAATTTTGATTAGCTGTTGTAGGCTCCACCCATTTTCCTGAATATTAATCCCAGTCACCCAGTGACCAACTGTGCAAACTTTGAGAACCCTGCCATTAACAATGTAAGGATGGCTGCAGTTTATATTTCACCAGTGAAATTTGTTTTTGGCTTTGCCCACTTTTTTGTAACCTTGACACACAGTCACTCAATGACCAAGTTTGTGAGCTTTCATTTTTCTGGCATCAAAAATGTGTGAATGGAAGCAGTTTATCCAGCAAAGAAATGTGATTGGCTGTTTGTGGCCCCGCCCTTTAGTGAATTTGAACCCCAGTCACCCAATGACCGACTGTAGCAAGTTTGAAGCCTCTGCCATTAACAGTGTAAGAATGGCAGCAGTTTAAATATTCCCCTTGAAAACCAATAGGTGAATTTTGATTGGCTGTTGTAGGCTCCACCTACTTTCTTGACTCTTAATCTCATTCACCCAGTGACCAACTGGCAAATTTGAGAACCTTGCGATTAATAGTCTAAGAATGGCTGCAGTTTACATTTTCCAATTAAAAATGAATGACTGAAATTTGATTGGCTGTTTTAAGCTGCGCCCACTTTTCCTGGATTTGTAACCTCGGTCACCAAGTGACCAACTCTGCCAAGTGTGGGGACTCTGGCTTGATTATTGTGAGAATGGCAGCCTTTTACATTTTTTCCATTGACATGAATGGGTGGAATCTGATTTGCTGTTTGTAGCTCCGCCCAGGTGTGCAGGGGGGAAGCGAGACCCCCAGAACCTATCATCCCAGGTAGTGAGGTATCTGCATACCAAGTTTCGTTCAAATCGGTCAAGCCGTTTTCGAGTGATCGCGGCACATTCATACATACATACACACACACATACATCCGATTTTATATATATGTTACGGCCAGAACCCGAAGTTTGGCCACTTCTAGTTCTGGCCGGCCACTTTGGGTTCTGGCCAAACAATGCGCGAAGTGGCCGCTGCGCTGCGGCCAATGTTAGAAATGGAATGATTCCTCTGACATTAATGTATCTTCTGGCCGCAGCGCAGCGGCCAAACAACTTAGTTCATTTAATGCAATTCAGCCGGCGGCAATGTAACAATTCAAGCCGCCGGCTTTTTCTCTGCATCTCTCTCTCTCCTTCTCCCCCCCCCCCCTCCCGCCTCTCTCGCTCTCTCCTATGGGCAGCCGGGCGGGGACACGAGTGTCCCCCCGGAGTCGTTCGTCGTGGCAGGGGAATCCTGCCGTTCTTGCAGAGCGGGTGCTGGCAGAAGCGATGTCTGCAGCCTCCCCGCTCTGCTTTCCTGGTGCGACGAACGACTCCCTGCTGCCCATAAGAGGAGGAGAGAGAGGCAGAGAAAAAGCCGGCGGCTTGAATTGTTACATAGCCGCCGGCTGAATTGCATTAAATGAACTAAGTTGTTCTACGTTTGGCCGCTGCGCTGCGGCCAGAAGATACATTAATGTCAGAGGAATCATTCCATTTTCAACATTGGCCGCAGCGCAGCGGCCACTTCGCGCATTGGCCGGCCAGAACCCGAAGTGGCCGGCCAGAACTAGAAGTGGCCAAACTTCGGGTTCTGGCCGTAACATATATAGATTTTACACCTCAGCCGGGTTTACAAGCAGTCTGAAGACTTTCTTGATGAACATAGCAGACACCATAGATTCCATATATGGCTGGTTTTACTTTTGCTGTGGACTGCTGGAAGGTCGGCTTTCATTTCCTGGCCAATGGCTCTTTCACACGGCCCAACAGTCTTCACAATCTCTTGCTACACTGACCCACTGCTGCTATAATACCTGGTGCAACCTTTTGGTTCATTTTAACACCTCCATGTAGTATGAGGGTCAACAGATAGTGGCCTCAATTCACTAAGGTTATCTCCTGTCTTTAATAACGTTTCTAGAGTTGTTACCATGGTGATAAGGCATGTAGTATTCAGGAAACATTTTACCTCAGGCAAACCTAAAGTTAAAGGGGAACTTCAGCCTAAATAAACATACTGTCATTAAGTTACATTAGTTATGTTAATTAGAATAGATAGGTAATATAATCTTTTACCCACCCTGTTTTAAAAGAACAGGCAAATGTTTGTGATTCATGGGGGCTGCCATCTTTGTCATGGGGGCAGCCATCTTTTTGGTTGAAAGGAGGTGACAGGGAGCATGAGACACAGTTCCAACTGTCCTGTGTCCTGATAACCCCTCCCAGCTGCATGTGCTAGGCTTCAAATGTCAAATTCAAAATGTAAAAAAAAAAATTGCACCAAAACAGCAGAATATCAGAAATCCCATCATGCTTTGCACAGCATCAGGGGAAAACTGCCCGGGCAGTTTTCTTCTGTGCAGCTAAAAATGAGGCTTGTATAAGAGAAACCACGTTCTGATGCTGTGAAACTGTTAACCCTCCTGGCGGTTTGCTAAAAAATCACCAGGGGGCAGCAAATCTTTTTAAAAAATTTTTTTTTTGTTTTTTCATGTAGCGAGACAAAGTCTCGCTACATGATAGCCGCTGCTCAGCGGCATCCCCCCAGCCCCTCCGATCGCCTCCGGCGATCGGCGATCAGGAGGTCCCGTTCAAAGAACGGGATCTCCTGGAGGGCTTCCCCCGTCGCCATGGCCGGGATGACGTCGTGACGTCAAAGGGGATTCCGATCCACCCCATAGAGCTGCCTGGCACTGATTGGCCAGGCAGCGCACGGGGTCTGGGGGGGGGCGGCTGCGGCGCGACGGATAACGGCGGATCGGCGGGTAGCGGCGGCGATCGGGCAAAAAAAAAATTATGCAAATCGGCCCAGCGGGGCCTGAGCGGTGCCTTCCGGCGGCATAGCCCGAGCTCAGCTCGGGCTTACCGCCAGGAAGGTTAAAGAAACACCAGGCCTTTTCAGTGCTGCTGAGTCGATTTTTAGTCTGGAGGTTCACTTTAACTCTTCTGTCTTTAAGTTAACTCTCCAATCCTTAAAATAACTCCAGAGTTAAAGACAGGCTGTTAATTAACTGCGTGTGGAAATAACTACAGAGGAGGCAAATTAACTACAGAGGAGGTAACTTAAAGAGGAACTGTAACGACAAAACGGCCCCTGGGGGGTACTCACCTCGGGTGGGGGAAGCCTCAGGATCCTAATGAGGCTTCCCACGCCGTCCTGCGTCCCTCGGGGGTCTCGCTGTAGCCCTCCGTACAGCTGTGACGCAATATTTACCTTCCTGGCTCCTGCGCAGGCGCTCTGATGCCTCTCGGCGCCGAAGTAGGCGGAAATACCCGATCACCGTCGGGTCTGCTCTACTGCGCAGGCGCAAGTTTCCGGCGCCTGCGCAGTAGAGCGGACCCGACGGAGATCGGGTATTTCCGTCTATTTCCGTGCAGAAAGTCGCCACAGCGCCCCCGCTGGAGCCAGCAAAGGTAAATATTGAACTGACAGTCGGCACAGTCGCCGGCTGTTCGGAGGGCTGCGGCGAGACCCCCGTGGGACAGAGGACGGCGTGGGAAGCCTCATTAGGATCCGGAGGCTTCCCCCACCCGAGGTGAGTACCCCCCAGGGGATCTTTTTAATGTTACAGAGTCTCTTTAAGGAATGAAGAGATAAGATAACTTCTCACTGTGTGGGGGTAAGTTTTCTCTTGCCTTATTATCTCCAGCATGATCTTAGTGAATTGGGGCCATTGAATAATATGAGCAGATTGTGTAGGTAAATCCTCCTACTACTTGGAGGCGGTAAAATTGGTCAGTGATTGGCCAACCATAATTGAAAGTGTTTATCAGGCTTTAAGCCTTATATACACATCCAATTTTGATTGGCTAATGTTACATCTTTCATGTAGTATGAGGGCCGACAGATTTTGATTACTATGAAGTGATTGTTTTGGTAAGTGTAAGAATCTATACGTTGGTTGCTATTGGTGTAACACTACACCTTCGTTCGGCACCATATCACAGGAAGTGTGATAACTCGACTCTCATCACAGCAACAGCATAGGAGATAGAACTTCTTAGCTGTCATCACAGTTTCAAGGAGTTTATTCAGTAAACAGATATACAGATGCTTATCCCTACACAGCGAAGCAATTGTTTTGTAGTAAGTCCTCTTTGCGTTACAGCATTTGGTTCCATAGCATGGCAACCAGGTTTCCTTTTAGGTTCCATCTATACTACGTAGCCCGTATTCCTATATACAGCATACAGTTAGATAAGATGGCAATACATTACAAATAAAAGTAAAGGGTGAAAGTCATTAGCCAGATATCAGAAGAAGCAGCAATAGTCAGAAGTGGCTCTCTTGAGCCCGTCGGCTGCTTTAATACCGACCACTAAAGAGTTAAATGTGACATCATCTGAGCAGAAACGTATCAATAACTCATTGCCTGCTATTGGCTGATAAAACCTCGTGATATAATGACAGGCACAGTCTTTACTGCACATTCCCAAACTATCACCTAATTCTCTAGTTCTAAGAAGAACATTATTTAATGTACTGAACTCTTGATTTCCTTCACGAAATATGCAAACACTTGATGTTTACAGAAAAGACTGCCTCAATGTCTGCTCATCGGGCCTAGATAAACTCTTTAACCTTGGCTGGTTTTGTGTAAGACACAAAACCATGTTCCAGTGTTTCTAGAAATGCTGTTTAAAGGGAGACTCTTCACATCAAGTCTTTTAACTAAACTCAGTTAAAGTAACTGAGGCCTACGAATTCAATCATATAATACTTACATTCTAACAGTAAGCTTGCAAGGAGATGGTAAAGTTTGCCAGTGATTGGCCAATTAAAATTAGATGTGTGTATGCCCCTTAAGGGCTTGTTCACAGAGCGATTTTGCCTTTTTTTTAAGTGCTGTCAATTTTAAAAATTAAAAGTTCTAGTGCAATGATGCTCAATCTGAGTGTTTTCACATGAGGGATGCACTTTCTATTGAATCATAAACGTGGCTCCTACACCATTTTCTGAGCGTTTGTGATACAATAGAAAGTATAGGAAAATCGCAAAGCGCTTGAAAAAGTACTTTGAAAAGTGATTTCCCGAGCGCTTTTATGAATAAATACATTGTATTTATTCATTTCTAATAAAATGGCTCAGACAGCGGACCAAAGGGGAGCCCGTCTGCAAATTCAAAGATGCTTTGCCCGAGCTCCTATGCGCACAGTAATTACAGTGATAGATACACTGTAATTACGCAACGGAATTTGTGGCGAGAAGCGTCGGGTGATTATCGGCGGTATGTATGTTTACAGGGGAGCCAGGCAGAGCTACGCGGGGGGCTTCTAAGGTGTGCGGTGACTCAACGGGGAGCTCTGGGGGTCTCCTTAATATCCAGTAAACGCACAGCATCCTGTGCACTACTCCAACGTGACTCGCTGCACCACACTCTATGGCCTTGTTCACATTAGAGGCGTTTTTCTACAAATTTAAGTGGGCCTGAAAGCGCTTGTGCAATGATTCTCTATGAGAGTTCATATCGGAGCGGTTCGTTTGCGATCCGCTTAGAAAAGCGGTGCTTGGGCCATTTTGGAGGCGATTTGCCTCAATGGAAGGTATAGGAAAAACGCAAAACGATCACAAAATCGCTTTGACAAGCAATTGCGTGAGCGTTTTTCTTTTTAAAAATACATTGTATTTATTTTTTTTAATTATTATCCGGATCAAAAGACAGAAGCGCTCAGCAAAAGCTCTTACAAAAACGCCCACAAAAATGAGCGAACGGGCAGAAAATGCAGCAAAATGCTTTAAAAAAAACGTGGTAAAAAAGCCTAACGCGGACGGACACGCGAGCCGAACGCAATGTGAACAAGGCCTATGTGAATGTATCATTGGAAAATAAATGCATCAGTTTCCATCGGCAATGGAAACTGTTCCATTGCCGTGCTTTGGTTACAGTTCAGCCGTGGTGCAGTACAGCTATGTAGCACATTGCACTGCGTGTAGTGGAAACGGGCCTTAAAAGTACCAGTTGTTGCAATATATCTTTGAATACTGTTTTTCCCTTGTATATAATATGCTTTAAAATCTTAAGCCCCTTCCCTACTTGAGCGTATTCCCACTCTTCTCCGCCCCAGGTGCCAGATGAGCATGTATGTACAGCAGTCATTCCAAAACTGTCACCTGAAACACAAATAATTGTTTCAGGCTACAGTTTTAGCAAGTGTGTACATAGTCTTACAGGGCACATTTTCCAAAGACACTGCCTCTTGCACAGGGCTGGTTCTAGACTTTTTGCTGCCTGAGGCAAACGTGTGAGGATGCACCCCCCCTTCCCGATTTTGAATGATTGCACAGCACCCAACAATTTGCACAGCGCCTTATACAGCAGCTGCGGTGCGAGTTTTGTTGCGTAATGCTATTATGCCATGTAATCTGCTTCATTTAATATTTTCAGTAAGCAAGGGAGCATATGCAATAACCTGAGACAGGACATGCTGCAGCTCAACACAATAACACACTGGCTGGCTGGCTGGCTGGCTGGCTGCGAGTCCCTCAGCCAGTCGGCCGTCCTCCATTCTTCCTCAGTCAGGACAGCAGTGCCACCTCCTCCTTTCTGCTGTGCAAGTCAAATGAAACACTGCTGCTCTCCTGCATTCCCCCTCCTCATTAGGCGTTGTTCACATCATAAATCACAATCGCTGACGCCAGCGTTTTGAGATTTTGTGTGTGATTTTTTTTGAAAGAATAAATGTGTGATTTTTTTTTTAGTGCCTCCCGGTGCTTACCAGCACATTGCGATTTTTTTTTATAAAGTGTTTTTCTAAGCGCTTTTGCTGAGCGATCCTGTTTTTTTCACTTCCTGATGTCAGTCACCCGGAAATGAATAAATACAATGTATTTATTCATGAAAGCGCTGGGGAAATTGCTATACAAAGCGCTTTTTCAAACGTTTTGCGATTTCCCTATACCTTCCATTGAGGCAAATCGCCCCGAAATTGGTACAGGCAGAGCTTTGGTGAGCCGATCGGAATCAAACCGCTCATATGTGAACACTTTCATAGGGAATCATTGCACAAGCGCTTTTAGGGGGATTTTGAAAATTACTGGTGCTTAAAAAAAGCCAAAAGTGCCCTTAGTGTGAACAAGCCCTCCTCACACAGCATAACCAGTTGCTTTTCCCCAATGATTACCTCTTCATCTCGCTCATTCTCCTCTTGCTTCTCCTTCTACTCTGACTGCATGCTGTTAGTGTAAACACACAGTACAAACATGATGCCCCTGTAATCTCTGCACCTGATGCAAATGCTTCACCTTGCTTCATGAGAGAACCGGCCCTGCTCTTGCAGCAGTCTGTCACACATTCCCAGTGGTTATGGAACAGGCTAGTATCTCACAAAGCAGTCACAAATCAGTCTAGCCACTTTCACTTCCATGTTAAATCCTTTCCATTGTAACAACTTTTCTTGCGGGAGTTTGTAAAAGGAAAAGACATATGACAAGGAAGTCTTCCTCGCTCTGTAGCATGGATGTTTGACTCTTTGTTTCACCTTAGCTTGTAATTGTGACTTATGCCCAATAAAAGAAGATTGCTATTGATTTTAGCAGCTGGTGTGTATGAGGAGATTTTCCTCACATACTGTTTGTTGAGCTGGCTCTCCCCTCTTCCTGGTGATGCTGAGTTGCCTGTACAGGTATACAGCTGGCCATACACTAGGCCGGCCGATTACCCGCCGATCGACAGCAGATTCGATCACTGGAATCGAATCTGCTGTCACATCGTTCACGCTAAACGCTAAATTTCGATCTATCTTGTCCTGAAATAGATCGGTCCCGTCGATCGCCCCGTGCGGGAAATTACGGTCGATCGCCTGCGGGTAGGGAGCGCATCGCTAGCGGCGAATGATCGACGCAGGTATACATTATCTGAAGCTGGCTCCCGGCATCTTCTCCACATCACCTCCCGGCTGGCATCTTCTCCACATTACCTTCCGCATCACGGCATCCGTGTATAACTTCCTGTGTCACTGCAGTGTCAGCGGAAGTACAAATAGAGGGCGCTCTGTTTGAACTTCCACTGTCACTGGAGTGACAGAAAGTTATACGCGGATGCCGTGATGCGGAGATGATGCCCGGGACCAGGCTTCAGGTAATGTATGCGGGGGGGGGGGGGGGGCAGGCGGCAGCTCAGCAGGTGGTGAATTGGTTTCAGGCTGCAATCGATTCACAATCTGTTTGCAGTAAAGGCAGCCATACGATCCCTCTTTGAGGGATCGTATGGCTGACTATAGGAAGGAGGAGGCGCCTGGAGATGGCAGCCTCGGCAGCTTGCTCTGTCTTTCTATGTTTGTTTTATGTATTTTTGTTTTTCAACATTGCCTTGTGCAACCCAACCCGGATAACCTTCACCAGTGAACAACTACTGAGCATTCGGAACTTAGCTAAATATAATCTACCCCTGGATATTTCATCTACTCTTGATCTTCTGGGGATTCTGACCAGTGGAGCTACAGTGCTGAACCAGGCAGTGAGGCTTAGAAGAAGAGGGAAACGCTCCGGGATCCAGACTCGCTTTCGACGCAGAGGACTGCGCTCTCCACTACCTGGAATCATACTCTCTAATGTCAGGTCCATATGCAACAAACTAGATGAGCTTCAACTACTGATCAGAACAAAGAAGGACTTTTATCTCTCTGCGGCTATTTGCTTCACAGAAACTTGGCTATCTGAGCTTATTCCAGACAACGCTCTGCCGATTAATGGATTTACACTCTACAGATCTGACCGGGACCCACTTACTTCTGGCAAAACCAAAGGTGGAGGACTCTGTTTCTATATTAATGATAGGTGGTGCACGGATGTTACAGTTATTAAGAGGACATGCTCGGCTGGGCTGGAAACACTCTTCATAAACTGCAAACCCTATTATTCACCCCGTGAGTTTTCTTCATTTATTTTGGCTGCTGTGTACATCCCTCCACAAACATGTATGCAGCCTGCGCTCCAAGATCTCGCAGATCAAATCACTGAGGTGGAAAGGGAGTACCCAGATTCTTTTTTTATCATACTAGGGGATTTCAACAGTGCTAATCTTTCCAAAGAACTCCCCAAATACAGGCAACATGTCACAAGCGCAACTAGAGAAGGTAAGACACTTGATCACTGTTACACTACGACTAAGGACTCGTATCACTCTGTCAGCAGGGCAGCTTTGGGGAACTCTGATCATGCTGTTATACAGCTTATCCCAACATACATCCAAAGACTAAAAACTGCCAAACCTGTAGTGACCACAGTTAAGAAATGGACTAGTGAAGCTGTAGAAAAACTGCAGAGCTGCTTTGATTTAACTGACTGGAATTTATTTAAAGAATCCTCCAGTGACCTAAATGAATACACTGACGCTGTGACATCATATATTACCTTTTGTGAAGAGTCCTGTATCCCCACAAAAAAGTGCACCAGGTACAATAATGATAAACCCTGGTTCACATCACATCTTAGGAAGCTGCGCCTCGATAAAGAAAGGGCATATCGTACAGGCGATAAAGTCCTCTACAAAGCTGCGAAATACAAACTGCAGAGAGCCATTACCGCCGCAAAAAAAGATTATTCTCAAAAACTTGAGGAAAATTTTTCTAACGCAGACTCATCCACAATATGGAAATCTCTACATGAAATTACCAGCTACAGGAAGAAATCTCCTCCCCCCTCACTACATAACCTGCAGCTTGCAGATGAACTGAATACATTTTATTGCAGGTTTGACACTACTAACAAAAGCCAAACACAACAAGTCAATTTGCATCTCTGCCACAGGCAAACTGAACACTCTTCCTGCCAGCCAATGTCTCCACCCCCTGCGGTGCCTCAGCAACTACACAACACAGGAGGCCAGACACAATCTGCTAACCTGTCCCCAGATGTGCATGCTCTAACAATATGCCAATCAGATGTAAATAGACTCTTTAAAAAACAAAACACCAGGAAAGCAATGGGACCAGACGCTGTGTCTGCGAAATGCTTGAATCTCTGTGCTGACCAATTAGCGCCTGTATTTACAGACATATTCAAAGCATCTCTAGAACTCTCAATTGTTCCTGCCTGTTTTAAATGCGCAACTATTGTACCAATTCAAAAAAAAAAAAAACCTACATGTTTAAATGATTACAGGCCTGTTGCCCTGACATCACTGGTCATGAAAGCATTTGAAAAACTGATAATGACTTATCTGAAATCCATCACAGATCCCCTGCTGGACTCTTTGCAATTTGCCTACAGACCTAACAGATCGGCAGACGATGCCGTGAACATGTGTATGCATTATGTACTACAGCATTTAGATAACCCAGGAACCTACACCAGGATTTTATTTATAGATTTCAGCTCTGCATTTAATACCATAATTCCATCACTGCTGCACAGCAAGCTCTCCCAGCTACACATACCTGAATCCCTCTGCAAATGGATAACCGACTTCTTAACCGACAGAAGACAGCGTGTTAGACTTGGTAAACTCACATCAAGCTCTCTGACAGTCAGTACTGGTGCACCCCAGGGCTGTGTGCTTTCCCCACTGCTGTACTCACTTTACACCAATGACTGCATCTCCACAGATCCATCTGTTAAGGTTCTGAAGTTTGCAGACGACACAACAGTTGTTGGTCTCATTCAAAACGGGGATGAGTCTGCATACAGGCATGTGGTGGGACAGCTTTCCTCCTGGTGCAGCAGCAACAACTTAGAACTAAATGCTCTCAAAACCATGGAGATGATAATAGACTTTAGGAGATCTCCCCCCCAGCACCTCCCCTTAACCATAAATGGATCCACAATAACCCAAGTAGAGTCATTCAAGTTTCTTGGGTCCACGATCTCAAACGACTTAAAATGGGACAACAACACTGCCACTATTGTCAAGAAAGCACAACAGAGAATGTACCATCTGCGGCAGCTGAAAAAGTTTGGCCTACCTCAAAAGCTAATGGTGCAGTTCTACACTGCAATCATCGAATCCACCATAACATCATCCATGACTGTATGGTTCAGCTCCTGCTCAGCATTAGAAAAGGGGAGGCTGCAGCGCATCATCCGATCAGCGGAAAGGATAATTGGCTGTAGCTTACCTTCCCTGCAGGATCTTTACACTAGCAGGTGCAGAAAGAGAGCGACCAAAATTGCCTCTGACCCCTCTCACCCAGCTCACTCCATCTTCCAGCGCATGCCTTCAGGAGTAAGATTCCGGTCAATCGCTACCAAAACCTCCAGACACAGGAACAGTTTTTTTCCTCAAGCGGTAGCCATACTTAATGCTGAACCACGTTAGAGCTGCTAGGACTGAAAGTAATCAGCACAGAACTAAACATGAACAATTCTCACATTGCTTACTGCCACTATACTTATAATGTCCTTAACTTGTAATATTCACACTGTCTGTCCTTGTATTGTTTTTTGTTTGTGTTTGTTAAGCAACTGCCAAGACAAATTCCTTGTAGGTGCAAACTTACTTGGCGAAAAAAAATAAATTGATTCTGATTGATTCTGATTCTGATCAGATTCGATCAGAGATCGATCTATCTGTTGGTCGAATCTGATGGCAAATCGACCAGTGTATGGCTACCTTAAGTATTATCTTTGTTATCAGTAATAATATTGCAATATTATTTTGTTTTTGGTATAGTATATCTGCACTGAAAATGAAAACCAATCAATATATCTGCTCTCTTCCCCCAATGCTTTATCATGACATATCAGTAACCTTCTCCGCTAACCTGTCCCGAGCTCTAACCTTATCCGCTGATCTAAGCCTCTCCATAATCTGGACTATTCAGTAACCACAGACTTCAGGCTGGTCCACACTTGCAATAAAAATGTACCCATTTGGTACGCTTTCTGGAGTGGACAAAAAAACGTATTCACAGATTGCAGTGTTAAAAATATTGGCTGCCTTGACTTTATACGATCTGGAAAACTGAGTGGAGAGTCTGAACTTGGCACTTTTTTCTCAGGGATCAGTTCCTCACAGAGGCAATAAAAGCCAATGTAAAAATGTATCATCCATTCCCACACAGAACACTGCATTCAAATCGTAAACCAAAGTATATTGACTAAACTTCCTGCTCCTTCCCTTGGCGTCATTTTTGTGCACTTCCTGTTTATAGAGCAGGGCTACAAACATGACTACCAAGCATTTTTTCAATGTGGAGGACCTGATATTAACTATTGACTCTATGACAAACGACATGCTGGGTACAGTGACCACTAACCAGCACCATAATTCATACTCTATTACATAAGGCAATTACATAATTACATAGTACATTATCCAGGCCTTATAAAGGTAAAATATTGCTTGGTGCAGCACAACCACTCCTACTTCCCTTTTCCTTCCTACTGGACCAAACAAAGCGCAATACCATTTTATAACACCCATTTGAAAACACCCATTTTTACCATACGTTTAAATGGACTGGAAACATGTGCTACAAGTTGCAAAAAAAAAATAGTGTCTAAAAACTTGATCCGTTTAAAATGGATACGTTGGGATCCGCTGCAAGTGTGAGCCAGCCCTTAATCTGAACTTTGTGCAATACTTTACTTATACTAACTGTACCTAGTATCTGATCTAAAAAAAAATGTAATCCAAACCTTAGCAACTCTGGGCTCAAATGTTTTTTCTGTCCTGGGTAGAAAGCCTGCTTTATCTGTGAACAAGCAAGCAGCTACTTTAAGCAGTAGTCAGATAAAATTTGTGTAACGTTTGCGGAATCGTTTTCGTGGTCAGCGCACAAGATGCGCACCGACACAGTGAAAACCCTCCACAAGTGTATAATTAGGTGAACCCAGGCTAGGTGCAATGCACCAGCAGAGGGCAATTCCCACCGGCAGATGGCGCTGTGGAGTGCAGACTGCACGGCCACAAATGCCAGATGGGAATTGTACAGATCTAAAGCAATACAGGGCTGAACAGCCAGTGCGATCCAAGCAAGACAGACAGATGAGGTAGCCGGTAGCAACCGCTGCTCCAGCTTACACTCCAAGAACATAGATCAGAAGGATCCACAGCCGCTACCGCTAGAGGCTAGTGCGATCCAAACAAGACAGACAGATGAACAGAAGGGGCTACCAGTAGCAACCGCTGCTGTGGTTAGCACCCCCAGACAGACAGAACGATTTCCTGACGACCACCGTTGGCGACAGGACAATCGCAGCAGAGAGGCAATACAGACAAAACAGATAAGCAACCTAACTGCACTAGAGAAGCTGCCTAGTGCAGTCCCAAGAATTACTCTAAGATAACTTTAACAAATCAATAGGGAAGGCTGACACTCAAGGAGTGTTTCTCAGTAACAAACCATGAAAGGATGACCAGCAAAGGATTCTGGAAAAACATCAGCTTTTATACTGCCAGCCTTCAAAGGAGGCAGCTAGGTGATTTGCATAACCAATGTATGCAAATTCCTCAGCAGCAGAGCAGATCAGAAACTTGCAAAGGAAAGACAGGTCTCTCTTCCAGAGACCTGCAGCCCACAGACTAGAGGAATGGTCAAACAGCTGTCTGCCTGTACAGCCAGCTGAGCGGATCATTACAATTTGCTTCATAGCTGTTTGAACTGTCCATTCCTGTTCTGTTATCAGTAGTATCCCTTCAGCTAAATAGAAGTGTTTGTGCTTCTGTTTACCTTTCAGGAGAGCCGGGGCTGCATTCAACTGATTTGTTTGCAGAACAAATCGCTAGTTATTTTACCCCTTACAATGCAAAAAAAAAAGGTTCAAGTACGCTTTACATAAAACCTCCTATAACCACAGCTGAGCCTCCTCAGAGATGGTGGCACTTGCCTTCTGGCATAAGGAGCTCCTGATACCCACAACAACACACTCAGAGATCATCTGGCCTGAGTATGGCATCTTTAATGAGCACACAGAACTTTGCCCTCAGTGACCAGATGAGCCCCTATGCATTTTGCATTACAGTATTCGTAGTTTGTAGATTTCTGTTTTTTTTTCACCTTTTCCACACAGAATTCATTTAACATTTATTAACGATATTTATGTTTCTATTGGTATACAGTGGTGTTTCCTTTCAACTATTTAAAGCATATTTTAAGTCAAAATTGAAAGCACTTAACTAGGCTATCACTTGCTAGCAGCATTGCCATACATTTCTGTTACTCCACATCTGTTCCTTTCTATAGTTAGGAAGGGTGAGGCCTACTCTTCACTACATAGGCCTAAATTCACTAAGCTTTATCAAACACTCTATCGAACGTTTGAGAAATTACCTCATGAGTAAAATCTAATTTTGAACTTACTAAGGTGTTATAGATTTATTGAACATTTTATCGATTAAACATTCTATAAATCTATAACACCTTAGTGAATTCAAAATTAGATTTTACTCATCAGGTAAATTATCAAACGTTCGATAAAGTGTTTGATAAAGCTTAGTGAATTGAAGCCTATAGAGTCTTTCAACTCTGGAGCCAGAGGTTGTTAGGATGTAGCTGACACCTAAAGTTAGTGTGTGAGTTCGGGAGGATCCCAGGTAATGTCACCAGACACAGAAGAGGTGCCATGGTCGTGACTCTAGAACTAAAAGCTGCTAGTACAGTGAAGATCAACGCTTACCCTCCCTGCCAAAGTGTCTTCTACTTTAGGCGAGTACTCATTACCTTATTTCCTAGCTAACATTTGTGCCATATTATAATGAAGCTCAGTTTTACTACTACCCAACAGGAAGAGTGTAAGATTTCTTAGTGTGTGTGTGTATGTGTGTGTGCGTGCGCACATGCGTGTGTGTGTGTGTGTGTGTGTGTGCACATGCGTGTGTGCGTGTCTTGTGATCATTTTTTTACATTTTTTCCTGATTGTTACGAAGGGTTGGTAAACAGTCAAAAGAAATTAATTGGGATGCGCTAGAGCCTATATAATCACTGACCCCGCTGAGGGGGAGCCGCCCACTGTCACAAATGACCAATAGTAAAACAACTTACAGAGGGTGTCTTCAAAACAGTATCAAAAATTTATTAGAACATCATAAACACCTTCATAACATTACCCCTATCCCCCCTTAAAAACACGGCCGTGTTTATCAAACGTCAGCTGACTCCACACATACAACCTCAGCACAACCAAGCAGCCTCAATTGCTAGCATATTGTTCCCTACCAGGAAATATGATAGCTCTCTTGTTACTCAACCAGCATATATCATATGATGTCACTTAATTGCAACAGACCCAAACTGATGTAAATCTTGCAGGGGATGCACTGGAAGAAAAGTTTAAACAGCTTCACTGTGACATGAATTCAGCGATTCCTTTGATTGTACGCATGGACAATACTTCAATCAATGTCCCAACTTCTGGTTACAGATTGTATGCTATTCGGGCAGTCTCATCACCACCTTATAACCATCATGCCCATCACAAAGTCACATGCAAGGAATTCCATACACTGCCTTTATCTTGGAGTTTGAGCTTTTAGCACAGCTACTGCACGTGGTGTCACACTACCACAACTCCAATCGCAGACTTGGTTAGACAGTCACATGTAAAAGCTTGCCATGCAAAGCGGACATTCAAGTGCGGAAAAAACAGCACTGCCCTGCAGGCTCTCACCACCGCTGGTTGCCTAGTAACGCGGCAACCAGCGGTGGTGAGAGCCTGCAGGGCAGTGCTGTTTTTTCCGCACTTGAATGTCCGCTTTGCATGGCAAGCTTTTACATGTGACTGTCTAACCAAGTCTGCGATTGGAGTTGTGGTAGTGTGACACCACGTGCAGTAGCTGTGCTAAAAGCTCAAACTCCAAGATAAAGGCAGTGTATGGAATTCCTTGCATGTGACTTTGTGATGGGCATGATGGTTATAAGGTGGTGATGAGACTGCCCGAATAGCATACAATCTGTAACCAGAAGTTGGGACATTGATTGAAGTATTGTCCATGCGTACAATCAAAGGAATCGCTGAATTCATGTCACAGTGAAGCTGTTTAAACTTTTCTTCCAGTGCATCCCCTGCAAGATTTACATCAGTTTGGGTCTGTTGCAATTAAGTGACATCATATGATATATGCTGGTTGAGTAACAAGAGAGCTATCATATTTCCTGGTAGGGAACAATATGCTAGCAATTGAGGCTGCTTGGTTGTGCTGAGGTTGTATGTGTGGAGTCAGCTGACGTTTGATAAACACGGCCGTGTTTTTAAAGAGAATCTGTATTGTTAAAATCGCACAAAAGTAAACATACCAGTGCGTTAGGGGACATCTCCTATTACCCTCTGTCACAATTTCGCCGCTCCTCGCCGCATTAAAAGTGGTTAAAAACAGTTTTAAAAAGTTTGTTTATAAACAAACAAAATGGCCACCAAAACAGGAAGTAGGTTGATGTACAGTATGTCCACACATAGAAAATACATTCATACACAAGCAGGCTGTATACAGCCTTCCTTTTGAATCTCAAGAGATCATTTGTGTGTTTCTTTCCCCCTGTTCTCATGCACTGAAGTTTCAGGCAGCTTGTTTCTTCCTGCAAACAGCTTTGCCCTTGTCTGTAATTCTTCAGTATGTGAAAGCCCAGCCAGCTCAGAGGACGATTTATCCAGCTTGTAAAAGATAAGAGAGAAGAGAGAAGCTGCTCTAATCTTAAATAACACACAGGCAGTGTGCATAGAGGGGCCTGGAAGCATAGCAGAACCACAACACTGAAGAACTTGGCAGCCTTCCAGACACAGGCTGACAAGTCTGACAGGGGAAAGATACATTGATTTATTACAGAGACTGTGATAGTATAAAGTGCTGCAGTAAGCCAGAACACATTAGAATAGCTTTTTGAACTTGTAGGATGATAAAAAACAGGACGCAATTTTTGTTACGGAGTCTCTTTAAGGGGGGATAGGGGTAATGTTATGAAGGTGTTTATGATGTTCTAATAAATTTTTGATACTGTTTTGAAGACACCCTCTGTAAGTTGTTTTACTATTTGTAAACAGTCAGCCATGAAATCTCTTGCATGATTAGGTCATTACTGTACATAGTGGGAGACATTACAGAAAAAAGTCATGTTTGACATGTCGTGCTATGCATAAAAATCCTTGCTCCCATATTTGCACTTCTAGGACTTTGCCGTTGTTGCAGCAGAGGAAGTACAAGTCAGGGTGGGGATAGGAGGTGATAGGAGCGTCATTTATTTGTTTTTGTTTGACACAATGGCTGGGTTACTAAGCTGATTTGAGATCTTCTGGTTTAGTTCTCCACTGTGGCCACAGATGCCAGGCAGGATGTGACCTCATCCTGCACAAGCAGAGATGCAGCCATGATTTACAGACTCCAATTAAAACGAATAGGGATTACTGCTCGCTTGCCTGTGGTAACAACGCTCAAATTATATATTATAACATGAGGTGGTTGTTTAAACCCCTCTTATTAAAACCATGACTAAATAGTACAGTAAGACCCTCCATTCTATTGCCCCACCTCCACTTGCATTATATAACACTGCAAGGCTCTCCCCAACCACCCTCAAATTAAAAGGTCTTTGATTAACTTGACTGATAATGCTTTTCTCACATGATCTTTAGCTTTTTTTTGTTGTTGCTGGCAGTGAACAGGAATTGTATAGATAAGGCGAACAAGAAATAACGCAAGATATAAGCTTTGTCTGTCAATGCTGAAAACACAACTGTGATGTAGAATCTTCAACACCAAGCGCAAACATGGTAGCCCACACCCTATCTGTGCAACGCTGAATCTATTGTAGGATACATTTGGATGCAAGTTCTCTTCAAGGTGAGCTTGGCTTCAGCGGGACAATGAGTGAACTGATTTGCCTGGCTGAGCATCTTCCTACCTTAATTTGAAGTTGCTATTTGGCAAGCTTTTGAGCTGGCTGTTGCGTGAGTCAACGAGGTGCAAATAATTTTGAGTTGATGCAAGATTAAACAAATGATGTATTTAAATGTATACAGCTTAAAGGGACCCTGAATAGTGAGAAAAAAAATCAACTGCGCGTGTGTGGCCCATCCACGCACATGACTCGATCCTCAATCACACGTGCGTCGCTGTAAGCCTCCTGCACATGCATAGTTTTCAAAAGACTGCCTCCTGCACATGTGTAGTTTGCGTAAAGGCTTACGGCAACACGCTCTTGATCAATCCAGGTGTGGGGATGAGCCGCGCATGCGCAGTTACTCACGACTTCGGTCCAAGTTGCCAGGATGCTGGGGCTGCCAGCAGGACCACGGAGGGGACACAGAGGAAACCGAGGGACCTCGCGGGCTACCGGGGAGGGGGGGGGGATGGATCTGGAGGAAGCCCCAGGTAAGTCCAGATTTGTTTTGTTTTTTATCACTGTTTAGGGTCCCTTTAAAAATGGACTTTGGCGGAATGAAATTGGCCTATTTTCAAGCTGCATGAATTTGCATACAGAATTTGCGCAATCCTCTATAATAACCATCCCTTGTTGTGAGGCAGAACAGTAGTGTAGGTAAGATATTCTGGCTGTAGTCAGTCTCTATTGGCTGCATGCTTGTTTCAGGTGTGTGACCACTAGGGATGAACGGAAAGGTCGATTTCTGATTCCGCGGAAATTCGGAATTCCATCAGAACGAAATTCCGTAACCATTACATTCCGGCGGTATTTTGCGGAATTCCGTGTTCCGGCGGTACAATTTCAATAATCTCATTTATAACCTCGTTTTTGAAACACTGTAGGCCATGAGACCTAGTGGCTGTTCCACCAGTCATTTTTTTTTTTTGGGAGAGCAGCAGTTGTCGTAGGCCATGGGACCTAGAGGTGGTTCCACGGCGGTCATCACAATTTTTTTTTGGAGCAGCAGCAGTTGTCGTAGGCCATGGGACCTAGAGGTGGTTCCATGACGGTCATCACAATTTTTTGGGGAGCAGCAGGAGTTGTCGTAGGCCATGGGACCTAGAGGTGGTTCCACAACGGTCATCACAATTTTTTTTGGAGCAGCAGCAGTTGTCGTAGGCCATGGGACCTAGAGGTGGTTCCACGGCGGTCATCACAATTTTTTGGGGGGAGCAGCAGTTGTCGTAGGCCATGGGACCTAGAGGTGGTTCCATGACGGTCATCACAATTTTTTTGGGAGCAGCAGGAGTTGTCGTAGGCCATGGGACCTAGAGGTGGTTCCACAACGGTCATCACAAGTTTTTTTGGAGCAGCAGGAGTTGTCGTAGGCCATGGGACCTAGAGGTGGTTCCACGGCGGTCATCACAATTTTTTTAGAGCAGCAGGAGTTGTCATAGGCCATGGGACCTAGAGGTGGTTCCACGGCGGTCATCACAATTTTTTGGGGGGAGTAGCAGTTGTCGTAGGCCATGGGACCTAGAGGTGGTTCCACGACGGTCATCACAATTTTTTTGGGACATAAAGGTAGTTCTACGGCGGTCATCACAAATTTTTTTTTGGGAGCAGCAGGAGTTGTCGTAGGCCATGGGACCTAGAGGTGGTTCTACGGCGGTCATCACAATTTTTTTTTGGGCGCAGCAGGAGTTGTCGTAGGCCATGGGACCTAGAGGTGGTTCCACTGCGGTCATCACAATTTTTTTTTTGAGCAGCAGGAGTTGTCATAGGCCATGGGACCTAGAGGTGGTTCCACGGCGGTCATTATAATTTTTTTTTTTAAAGCAGCAGGAGTACTACACTCAACCAAGCAATCACCTAACTCACTCTCACTCTGTCAAACACTAAACCTGCGGCCTGGCTGGCTCTGTCTAACCCTCTCTCCACACAGGAACTACTAACACACTACACTACAATCTATCACTCAAACTAACAATCTGTCTGTCACTCTCTCACAAATACACCTAGCAAGCTAGCTACTACTACTAATATACCAATTTAACTCTCTCACACAGGCCCATATGCAATTCACTTTTTCACCTGAGTTTTCACCTAGGAGATAATTTTTCACCTTCTATTTAAAATAACTTTCCAGCACTTTTCAATTAAAAAAGTACCGAAATGTAAATGAAAAAGTGATATTAAAATTATTTTGAGTATTTTCATGCTTTCTGGTGGCTTAAAAAGCATTTTATCGACAAATTTAAAAATATCACCTTGGAGATAACTCAGGTGAAAAAGTGAATTGCATATGGGCCACAGTCTTTAAAAAGACTTTTGGTTTATATACAGTCTTTAAAAAGAATATTGTTTTATGTTGAAACAACTAATATGGGTCTGTCTCTCCTCTCTCTCCAACACCAGACTGAAACCCACAAGCTTCGTGACTGCACACCTCTCTTATATACAAAATGGTTGGGATAGCTGATCATAGGTAGCTAGGGGGCTGGTTGCTAATGTAGGATTGGTTGGTTTTTGTTAAGACTCTAATTGGTGCAGAAATTCCTATTTTCATGCAGAAATCCTGTTGGTTTCACTTTTAAGCTTCTGTCTAGGGTCTTCCTTCTGATTGGCTGAAAAAAATCCGCATTTCGACGGAATTCTAAATAGCAATTCCGGAATTACCGTTTAGCGCTATAGAAATTCCGTTCCGATGCGACGGAACGGAATTGCCAATTTCTGATCGGAATCGCAGAAATCTGAATTAAGCGGAATTCGGTGAGCATCCCTAGTGACCACTGCAACGACTTGCGTGTCACAGATATACAAAACATAAAGAACTGTTTGTAAGGTGTTGCAAAGTGCGGAAACAATTGGAAATAGAGATGAACTGATTGCAGCTTTGGTTTAGGTATAATTGATTTTGTTCCGGGTGTTGTGTGCTCTGACCCTTCCCATGATGTGTAATCATAGCGGTTGAATAACTGGTTTCTGGATAAACTTGCTCTGGCATATTTGTGTGGCAGTGGAAGGGAAATTAGATTTTAAGCTGTGGGTGGGAGAAGATGAGTAGAAATGATTGTACACGCTATATGTAAATATGCAAAGATCAGTACAATGCTGCAGCTTCCTCTAGTTTCTTTGTCACACCCCTACCTCTTCTCAGTTAATACATATAAATATATATTCTTTGTCTGTTCCTCCGTTCCCCTCTGCAGCAGCCTTCACAAGGTTATGCAAAGGACAGATCTGCGGAGCATTAGCTGTAGTCAGGATGTGTCATATATGGGAGGAGAAGGAAGTACACTCAGTACATTACTGGAATCATTCTCACTCACTGCATCTGAAAAAAAATCATGTCCATTATTATACCACTCTGTCTGGATATACAGAATGTTAGCTTTATTTCTGGGATATATATGATGTCATTGAGAACTTAAAGCCCTAGCTCAGGCTCAATTTTAAAGGATACCAGAGGTGAGAGGTACATGGTGGCTGCCATATTTATTTCCTTTTAAACAATGCAAGTTGCCTGGCAGCCCTGTTGATCTTCTGGCATAAGTAGTGTGAGTCAAAACCCTGGAACAAGCATATGGCTAATCCAGTAAAACCTGAGTCAGCTGAGTCAGGGTACCTGATCTTCTGCATGCCTGTTAAGCCAAGTAACTGGTATTGTTTAAAAGGAAACAAATATGGCAGTCTCCATACCCCTCTCACCTTGGGTATCCTTTAAATGCCAAATGTTAGTTATTTTAACCGCTTGCTGACCACGCACTCATAACGCGCGTCGGCAAAGTGGCAGCTGCAGGACCAGCGACGCACATCTGCGTCGCCGGCTGCAGGCTAATTAATCAGGAAACAGCCGCTCGAGCAAGTGGCTGCTTCCTGTCAATTCACGGCGGGGGGCTCCGTGAATAACCTGTGGGCTGCCGATCGCAGGTCGCAGGCTAAATGTAAACAGAAGCGGAAATAATCCGCTTTGTTTACATTTGTACAATGCTGCTAACAGTAGCAGCGTTGTACTAGATCAGCGATCCCCGGCCAATCAGCGGCCGGGGATCGCTGTCACATGACAGGCAGGAGCCTGTTAGAGGCTGCACAGGACAGATCTGTTCCTGTGCAGCCTCCGATCTCCGGGGAAGGGAGGGAGGAGAGGGAGGGGGGGGCTTTGAGGTGCCCCCCCCCCGCCAGCCACACACAGGCAGGAGCGATCAGACCCCCTCAGCACATCATAAAAAAGGGGGGCGATCTGGTCGCTCTGCCTGGTATTTGATCTGTGCTGGGGGCTGTAGAGCCCACCCAGCACAGATCAGCGAAATCAGCGCTGGTCCTTAAGGGGGGGGGGGGGGGGGTAAAGGCTGAGTCCTGAAGTGGTTAAAAACATTACTAATTGTGTATTGTTAAATTAAAACTCTGTACTTTATTCAACATAGAATTAAAGTGTACCTGAGACGAATGGACAAAAGGGCCCATATGCAATTACCCTTTTCTTCTGAGTTTTCTCCTAGGTGATATGTTCACAACTTGTAAATACAATACATTTTATACTACCAGCAAGCAAACAAATATTCAAAATAATTCTGATAGTACTTTTTCATCTACTTTTTGGAACTTTTTCCATTGCAAAGTGCTAAAAAGTTCTTTTAAAATGAAGATAAAAATTATCTCCTAGGAGAAAACTCAGGAGAAAAAGTGAATTGCATATAGCCCCTTGTCAATAAAATGCCTGTTTAAACCATAGCAAACAAGACAATACTCAAAATAATTTCAATAGTACTTTTTCATTGACTTTTGGTACTTTTTCAATCGTAAGTGCAGAAAAGTTATTTCAAAGAGTAGATGAAAAATTATCTGCTAGGAGAAAAATCAGGAGAAAAATCAGGAGAAAAAGTTAATTGCATATGGGCTAAACATTTTTTTTAACTTACCTGGTGCTTTTTCCAGCCTCCTGTAGTCTGCCTGCTCCTCCACTGTCCTTCTGGTTCACTCGATTGCCCCATAAAATTCTCGACTTGGATTAACCACAGAATACCGTACACAACACCTGATGGCTCTCCTATAGACCGTTGTGTTCTGCACATGTGCAGTGTGTTAAAACTGTAACAGCGTTTGTGCAGAATGCACCTGAATATGGAAGCGTGATGGAGGAGGCGTGTATTCCGTAACCATGTATGGGCCGTGGCCTGCAACCAAGCTGGATTGTGAACTTCACAGCAGCACAACGGTGGGGGCCGGAAGGACAATGAGGGAGCAGATGGACTACAGGGGGCTACGATTTCTCCAAATCGTCTATTGACCAAAGGTGCCCATTTACTCATTAGGCTGACATTTTGAAGGCTGCCTTTTCCCCATTCCCTATGGTAGTCAGAACCACAACCACAGACATATTGCCTATATGGAGAAACCCATAAAACCCATTGGTTAGTATGAAGACTGGATGTAGGCATGTATGATAGATGAAAATGGAGGGACATGAGATGGAGTGACTGCGTGAGTGAAATATGACGGAAGTATGAGGTCAGTATGAAGACTGGATGTAGGCATGTATGATAGATGAAAATTGAGGGATGTGAGATGGAGTGACTGCGTGAGTGATTTATGACGGAAGTATGAGGTTAGTATGAAGACTGGATGTACGCATGTATGATAGATGAAATTTGAGGGATGTGAGATGGAGTGACTGCGTGAGTGAAGTATGACAGAAGTATGAGGTTAGTATGAAGACTGGATGTAGGCATGTATGATAGATGAAAATGGAGGGCCGTGAGATGGCGTGACTGTGTGGGTGAATTATGATGGAAGTATGAGGTTAGTATGAAGACTGGATGTAGGCATGTATAAAAGAGGAAAATGGAGGGACGTGAGATGGAGTGACTGCGTGAGTGAAGTATGATGAAAGTATGAGGTTAGTATGAAGACTGGATGTAGGCATGTATGATAGATGAAAATGGAGAGACGCGAGATGGAGTGACTGCGTGAGTGAAGTATGACGGAAATATCCTCCTTTTGTGTCCTACCTGATCATGTGCCTCCATTACTGTGAACCCATGCTATGCATCTGAGTGAACCTAACTTGCCTAATCTCCATGCTCCATCCAGTGACTGACTAAGCATTACCTTGTACTCATACTACGGTGTGTGATCTGGTTTTCTTGTATTCCTGTATTGTCATATTGCTGTATGTCATCCCTAAATATTGTCTGTAACCTAAATTATTGTTCAGCGCTGCGTAATAGGTTGGCGCTTTATAAATACAATAAATAAATAAATAAGACTGGATGTAGGCATGTATGAAAGATGAAAATGGAGGGACGTGAGATGGAGTGACTGCGTGAGTGAAGTATGACGAAAGTATGAGGTTAGTATGAAGACTGGATGTAGGCATGTATGATAGATGAAAATGGAGGGACATGAGATGGAGTGACTGCGTGAGTGAATTATGACGGAAGTATGAGGTTAGTATGAAGACTGGATGTAGGCATGTATGATAGAGGAAAATGGAGGGACATGAGATGGAGTGACTGCGTGAGTGAAGTATGACGGAAGTATGAGGTTAGTATGAAGACTGGATGTAGGCATGTATGAGAGGATGGATCCAACCTATGCTTCTGTATATTCTTTGTGTTTTGTTTGGTGGTTCTTGGGAACGCCTCATGTGGCACTGTGTTGTTTAGCCATTGAGAATGGTAGATTATAAATTACATAATAAAGACATAATTAAAAAATGATATATTTGGAATCCAACAATGATGCAAAATATAACCCAACCCAAGAAGTTATTGATAAATCCTGTTTTAGATAGTTGGGTCTATCATACAGGGACTGAGTTGAAAAAATAAAATAATATTCATCAGTCAGGCATTCTCGACTTTTGCCAAATCACATGTGCCATTATATTGAAATAAACCCACAAGTTTAATCAATATATTTAGTTTGTAAAATGAGGTATTGCCTTATTCAAGCAAAGCAATGTTGCAACTACAAACTTTAACTTCTTATGGGCAATCAAAATTCACTACACTGAAACCAAATCAGCACAAGAGATTTTGATTATTATTGACTGTTACGAGTCTTTCACTTTGAATCCTGTACTGTTTGAATATATTTGCTATTGTAATTGTTTTCTTTAGCACCTTTATAATTAAATGTATATAAATACAATTTATATGTTCCACATGCTAATGCAAACTCACTATACCGAAGAACTTAGAGATAGATCATTAGGATGTCTAATCTGCATAACAGCAGCCCTTCCAGCTACAAAAGCAAACAAAAGTGCTGGTAGCTTATATAATAAATAATTGCATGTTAACTAGGTTGAAAACAGATGTGTCTGGCCCATCAAGACTCACTCTCATTTCATCAGTCCATAAAATCTTAGAAAAATCAGTCTTGAGATATTTCTTGGCCCAGTCTTGATGTTTCAGCTTGTGTGTCTTGTTCAGTGGTGGTCGTCTTTCTGCCTTTCTTACCTTGGCCATGTCTCTGAGTATTGCACACCTTGTGCTTTTGGGCACTCCAGTGATGTTGCAGCTCTGAAATATGGCCAAACTGGTGGCAAGTGGCATCTTGGCAGCTGCACGCTTGACTTTTCTCAGTTCATGGGCAGTTATTTTGCGTTTTGGTTTTTCCACACGCTTCTTGCGACCCTGTTGACTATTTTGAATGAAACACTTGATTGTTCGATGATCACGCTTCAAAAGCTTTGCAATTTTAAGGCCCCGTTCACATCACAAACGCGGATGGCCACGCATGCGGAACGCAACGCATGCGAACGCACGCCATCCGCGTTTGTGTGCGTTGGGTGGCTGATCCCATCACTGAAAAGTGAATGGGACAGCCACGCGTTTTTACACAGGTCCGGAACGCATGCAGTATGAACATCAGACATTGCACTCTATGCAATGTCTGATGTCGTGCGTGTCTGCCACCTGCACGCGTTTCCAAAACGCGGCTGGAAACGCGTGCAGTGTGAACGGGGCTAAGAGTGCTGCATCCCTCTGCAAGATATCTCACTATTTTTTACTGAGCCTGTCAAGTCCTTCTTTTGACCCATTTTGCCAAAGGAAAGGCAGTTGCCTAATAATTATGCACACCTGATATAGGGTGTTGATGTCATTAGACCACACCCCTTCTCATTACAGAGATGCACATCACCTAATATGCTTAATTGGTAGTAGGCTTTCGAGCCTATACAGCTTGGAGTAAGACAACATGCATAAAGAGGATGATGTGGTCAAAATACTCATTTGCCTAATAATTCTGCACTCCCTGTACTGATAGAAGTAGCATTAAAATCCATGTAGAGTCAACGCTCCATGTGGTATCTCCAGTTGTTTTTTTGTATGTAATGAGCTATTATACAAAAGTTAATTAATTAACCAAAGTGTCTCGAGCATAAAGTGACTGTTTGTCAATATGTGCATATGTGTAAAAAAGTGACACCGTTCAAAAAAGCAGCTCAATTTTGTGCAGTGAAAAGATGGAAAAATTGTTGCAAAATTGCTTAAAGGAAATCAGCGATGAGTAAAAAAAAATAATTTATACATACCTGGGGCTTCCTTCAGACCCAATAGCTCGCTCGCTGTCCTACCGAGCTGCCTTGATCTTCTGTGGGTAATTCCTGTAGTCACCGTGTAGGCCGCCACCAGCAAGCTGAATACTCAGAATAATTTTGATAGTACTTTTTCACCCACTTTTTAGTAGTTTTTTAATTGCAGAATGTCTAAGTTATTTTAAGTGTCCCTGTAAGAAAAAAGGTTCTCCAAATGAGGACTCACCTGAATGGAGCAAAGCTTCTGGATAATCCAAAGGCTTTCCCTGTCCTCCCCCACAAGGCAATTCCAGTGCTGCACCCCCTGAAAGACTAAACAAGCCCTGGTCAACAGCCTGCACATGCGCAATAGTACAGACCCAATCGGGTTTGGTCAAAGCCAGAGTGGGTCTGTGCTACTGCTCATGTGCAAGCCATGTCCAAACAATAGTGGTTTTTCATTTTAAATATGAATTTTCTCAGGGGCACCTTTCAGCAGGTATAGAGAAGTTTTTAAAGGACAAACAAGGTGAGTAGTCCCTAGCTTTACTTACCTGGGGCTTCTTCCAGCTCCTAGGAGTCTTCTGGGTCTCTCGCTGCAGCTCTGGTGTTCCCCGCTGTCCTGCTGGCTGCCCGTAAGGCTGGCCGACCCGGCAGCGCTTCTGCGCACGTGAAGGCCTGCGTCCACTTGTCAACACGCCCACTTCATCGGGCGCATACTGCGCCTTCCCATACTACTGCGCAGGTGAATTACCTGCCCAGTGATGTGGGCGCATTCATGAGCAAGCGCTCATGCCCGCCCATGCGCAGAAGCGCCGACCCGTCAGCAGGTTAGCCAGCCTTATAGGCGGCCAGCGGAACAGCGGCGAACACCATAGCTGCGGCCAGGGACCCGGAAGACTCCTAGGGGCTGGAAGAAGGCCCAGGTAAGTAAAGATACGTGTCCCTGCTCACCTTATTTGTCCTTTAAAGTAAGTTGTTTTAGAGAAAAAATGTCACTATTGAAATCTGCAGTCTAGGTTTTAAACCGATACAGAATGAAGGAAAGTATGCAGTCTCGGTAAAGGGGGATACTAATATTCCCCTTGGTCCACAAGGTACACACTGCATGCCAGACACATTCTGAAATATGCACTTCATGTTATTTGAATTACTTTTTTTCTGTCTCAGAAAGGTATCTACACAGCCTATGTCCGAAATCCATTTAATCCAGCACTCTATAAAACCGGATGAGGTTGTTTTTCCAAAGTGCTGAGGTCACTGCATCGCAGGTGTAAGAGTTTGTTTCCATTTAGAAGTTCTTACCTAGACATGTAAATCATTGTGCAGTAAACTAAGCAGGAGGCACTATTGGAAAAGCTATTAATGTTGTTTTCCTTCAATACAAGATTGATTTTAGTCTGATGTAAACCAACCTTGATGGGACGCTGGTTCACACTTCAATGCAGCTACAAAACACCAGGGCATGAAAAAGCCCAAGCTGGCCTAGATAGGCGACACCGAGATGTTCATAATGTGTTACATGTGGGTAGATTTGTGATGAAAGGACAGTCCAGAATAGAGCATTTGATAGTGATTAAGAAGATTACATTTTTAAAAAAAATGTAAAGAATTGAAGAAATTATGTATCGTGCTATGGGGCAAGAAAACGCAAAACAGGAACACTGATACATTTTAGGAGACAGGCGGACCTATATATAACCCTGGGAATAACCCCATTTATTATGTGAGAAATGTCCTCACTTCTCACACTTTTCTTCATGTCTAAATCCTGACAAAAATACTGTATGTTTTAATACAGCATGTGTCTGAATTATACTTTATTTATAAACTATATAGACAAGATCAGCTTTCTGTAGGGAAATGTTAAAAGAATCAGATTTTTTCCCTACACCTTGAAAGTGCTGAAAATCTGTACAGTAGTTAGTAGTTAAAGGGTACCCAAGGCAATATGTGACATGATGAGATACACATGTGTATGTAGAGGGCAAACATATTAATAACTAATCAGTTTTACTTGTTTTATTTTGGTGGAGTTAATTTTTCGGCATGGAAGTGAGAGCTTCTGTGTTGTTGGTACCTTTTTGGAATACAGTAAACATCACTGATGAGCAAATTACAGCCATAAATGTTTTCCTGGCAGAATACAACTTCTGAGGGCAGGGAGATAAAATACATAAACTGTTGACCCTTTCCTAACTCTGGCAGAGGCAACAAAACATTCAATCGACTTTGTAAGGGCCCGTTTCCACTAGTGCGGTGCGGAATCGCCGCATATCACCGTTGACAAAATCGCATGCGGGTGCGATTCCGCATGCGGTTTTTGCCGCGATTTCGCATGCGATTTCGCATAGGCAGGGTATATGCGATTTTAACCATGTCACTGCCTGTGTCAATTTACATTACTTTCAATGCGAAATCGCACGCGAAATCGCGGGAAAAAACGCATGCAAAAAACGCATGCGATTTCCCTATTAAATACATTACCTGCGAATCGCCTGCATTCCACACGCAGGCGAATTCTGCAGGGTCTACCGTGCAGAAAAATCCTGCACATAAAAACGCAAATGAAAACTGACAAGTGGAAACAGTCCCATCCACTTGTATTGCCTATGCGAATCCGCATGCGTTGTCAGCATGCGAATTCGCGCTAGTGGAAACGGGCCCTTAATGTTTAAATATAAAATAAAACCATGAAATGTCTAAAAAAGTCAGTTTTAGGAGTAGGAGGATAAATAAAATAGTTTATTTCACCAGTTTATTTTCACCTCGGGTTCACTATAAATATAATGACACGTCTACAGCATGAAGTTTTATGCATGAACATATTGGTTCCTCTAAGACAGGCTGTCATCATTGTGATAGGCTGCTGCAGATACAGGCATGTTTATATAACACAAGGCCACAAGCACTACATCCATAACAGCAGCACTCTGCACCTTTACACTGGCAGACCCAGGCTACCTGGAGGACAACCATGGACAGATGGATCTGGTTCCATAAGGGGACAGTTGGGAGTCATGATGCATTTTCTGTGTTCCCTGCATCAGGTCAAGCTTTTCTCGCTCTCTTTCACTGTGACACCAGCAAGCTTGGCAAAGAAATTGGTCATTTCTGACTTAGGAGTGTTTTGGTTTGATGGAATGGTGTCTTGAAAATGCTTTACCTTTTTTTTAGTTCTGAATGATTTATTTTTGAAAGAAGGAAAGGTGAAACATGGGAACACAACTTTATGTTTAAATACAGTAGAGTTATGGAAATGGGTCTATTTGACCTCCTTCCCAGTGCTGTGTGAGTGCTAAAGAATTAAATTTTCAAAATTAAGTTACTGGGACTTCCAAAAGTAACAAGATTAAGAAACACACAATTAATGTGGGCTTTTTCTGTCCAGTGAAGGGCTTGCTGGCAATTTGCTCAGTCTTGGGGGGGCATTCACTATGCACATTGTGGTGTGTTATAATGCATATAAGTTATAACTGCACAGCAACATGATGCAGTGTTCACAGTGGGCGCATTCACATGTGTGTGTGCTGCCTTCCCAGTGCATTCTGTTGTAGGAGTGTGGGCCAAACTACATGCTACTAGACATTATGCCCAATGGCGATGTTGTACTGTGCATTCCTCTACATGCATTACCCGGGAGACAATAATTTCGAAAACCTTGTACTGCACAAATACCTTGAGCACTAACAGTAATGCTACAACTGCTGGAATATAGAACAGTATACCATAGAGGTGTACACTTGTAAAACGTATGTTTTCCATACTCTTAACTAGGGGCCTTAATTAACTGGCCAGTTTCATATATATTCAGAAATACACTTTAAAGCCTCACTCAAGGCACCAATGTGATGTGCCGCATGTGTATCGCAATGGATTCAGTGTGATCTTAGCTTTGTGTTGACACTAGACAATGCCATTGCTACAATGTAATCATCTCATTTTGCAGAGGAGTGAAATATTTCACTCAGCCCTACTGATGACTTGAGATCACATCGCCAGCATCTCAGGAGGGGGTTGTCTGATAAGTCTGGCTTCATTTCAATGTCAAAGCTAAAATAAATAAGCAGCGTGGAGTGGACAGGGCTGAGCTCATTACTTTACAGCATACGACATTCAGTGGCTTCACAAAACTCAATGACCGATGCTGTTATGTTACTAATGCTGTTTTTGTGTGAGGTCCATTTTATAGTATAAGTATAAATCACTGTTTTGTATTAGAGCATACAGAAGTGGGATAGTGGATACATAAGTATACATAACTGGATACATTGTATTAGAACATACAGAAGCTGGATAGTGGATACACAAGTATACATATGTGGATATATTGTATTAGAGCATACATAAGCTGGATAGTGGATACACAGTATACATAACTGGAAATATTGTATTAGAGCATACATAAGCTAGCTAGTGGATACATATGTATACATAACTGGATACATTGTATTAGAGTATACATAACTGGATACATTGTATTAGAGCATACATAAGCTGGATAGTGGATACAAAAGTATACATAACTGGATACATTTTATTAGAGCATACATAAGCTGGGTAGTGGATACATAAGTATACATACGTGGATATATTGTATTAGAACATACATAAGTTGGATAGTGGATACATAAGTATTCATAACTGGATACATTGTATTAGAGCAGGCATGGGCAAACTTGGCCCTCCAGCTGTTAAGGAACGACAAATCCCACAATGCATTTGCCTTTATGAGTCATGATTGCGGCTGTCAGACTCCTGCAATGCATTGTGGGACTTAAAGTTCCTCAACAGCTGGAGGGCCAAGTTTGCCCATGCCTGTATTAGAGCATACATAAGCTGGGTAGTGGATACATAAGTATACATAACTGGATACATTGTATTAGAACATACATAAGCTGGATAGTGGATAAACAAGTATACATAACTGGATACATTGTATTAGAGCATACAGAAGCTGGATAGTGGATACATAAGTATACATACGTGGATATATTGTATTAGAGCATGCATAAGCTGGATAGTGGATACACAAGTATACATAACTGGATATATTGTATTAGAGCATACATAAGCTGGATAGTGGATACATAAGTATACATAACTGGATACATTGTATTAGAGCATACATAAGCTGGATAGTAGATACATAAGTATACATATGTGGATATATTGTATTAGAGCATACAGAAGCTGGATAGTGGATACATAAGTATACATAACTATATATATATTGTATTAGAGCATACATAAGCTGGATAGTGGATACACAAGTATACATAACTGGATATATTGTATTAGAGCGTACGTAAGCTGGATAGTGGATACATAAGTATACATATGTGGATATATTGTATTAGAGCATACATAAGCTGGATAGTGGATACACAAGTATACATAACTGGATACATTGTATTAGAACATACATAAGGTGGATAGTGGATACATAAGTATACATAACTGGATACATTGTATTAGAGCATACATAAGCTGGATAGTAGATACATAAGTATACATATGTGGATATATTGTATTAGAGCATACAGAAGCTGGATAGTGAATACATAAGTATACATAACTATATATATTGTATTAGAGCATACATAAGCTGGATAGTGGATACACAAGTATACATAACTGGATATATTGTATTAGAGCATACAGAAGCTGGATAGTGGATACACAAGTATACATAACTTGATACATTGTATTAGAGCATACATGAGCTGGATAGTGGATACACAAGTATACATAACTGGATACATTGTATTAGAACATACATAAGCTGGATAGCAGATACATAAGTATACATATGTGGATATATTGTATTAGAGCATACAGAAGCTGGATAGTGGACACATAAGTATACATAACTATATATATTGTATTAGAGCATACATAAGCTGGATAGTGGATACACAAGTATACATAGTTACATAGTTATTTTGGTTGAAAAAAGACATACGTCCATCGAGTTCAACCAGTACAAAGTACAACTCCAGCCTGCTCCCTCACATATTCCTGTTGATCCAGAGAAAGGCGATAAAACCCTTACAAGGCATGGTCCAATTAGCCCCAAAAGGGAAAAATTCCTTCCCGACTCCAGATGGCAATCAGATAAAATCCCTGGATCAACATCATTAAGCATTACCTAGAAATTGTAGCTATGGATGTCTTTCAACGCAAGGAAAGCATCTAAGCCCCCTTTAAATGCAGGTATAGAGTTTGCCATAACGACTTCCTGTGGCAATGAATTCCACATCTTAATCACTCTTACTGTAAAGAACCCTTTCCTAAATAAATGGCTAAAACGTTTTTCCTCCATGCGCAGATCATGTCCTCTAGTCCTTTGAGAAGGCCTAGGGACAAAAAGCTAATCCGCCAAGCTATTATATTGCCCTCTGATGTATTTATACATGTTAATTAGATCTCCTCTAAGGCGTCTTTTCTCTAGACTATATAAACCCAGTTTATCTAACCTTTCTTGGTAAGCGAGACCTTCCATCCCACGTATCAATTTTGTTGCTCGTCTCTGCACCTGCTCTAAAACTGCAATATCTTTTTTGTAATGTGGTGCCCAGAACTGAATTCCATATTCCAGATGTGGCCTTACTAGAGAGTTAAACAGGGGCAATATTATGCTAGCATCTCGAGTTTTTATTTCCCTTTTAATGCATCCCAAAATTTTGTTAGCTTTAGCTGCAGCGGCTTGGCATTGAGTACGATTATTTAACTTGTTGTCGATGAGTACTCCTAAGTCCTTCTCCAAGTTTGATGTCCCCAACTGTATCCTATTTATTTTGTATGGTGCTAGACCATTGGTACGACCAAAATGCATGACTTTACATTTTTCAACATTGAATTTCATCTGCCATGTATGTGCCCATATAGCCATCCTATCCAGATCCTGTTGCAATATGACACTATCTTCCTGAGAGTTGATGATTCTGCACAATTTTGTATCATCTGCAAAAATAGCAACATTGCTCACTACTGCATCTACTAGGTCATTAAAGTGAACCTAAAGCCGGGGAAAAAAAATGAGATTAACTCACCTGGGGCTTCCCTCAGCCCCCTGCAGCCGATCGGTGCCCTCGCAGCCCTGCTCTGACGCTCCAGGTCCCGCCGGCGAGCACTTCCGGTTTGTCCGTCACCGGCCGACAGGCATGGGAACGCGAGTGATTGTTCGCGTTCCCAGCCTGTATATCGCCCCCTATGCTGCTATTGCGGCCAGGAGGCCGCACATTGTATACATTGTATTAGAGCATACAGAAGCTGGATAGTGGATACACAAGTATACATAACTGGATACATTGAAACAATTATTTGCTGGGCTAGGAGGAAATGAAAAACAGAAAGAAAGAGAAAGACTAGGCCTGTGCAATGGTTGATATTAATGATACAATCCTGTAACCGATCGGTCGTTTTCAATCAATTGCTATGGAAATCGATTGGAAATTATAAGTCATGCCCAATTGATGGCTAAATTCCCGTTAACCAGTTCAATCAGATTGATGTATTTGGTCTGTTTTTAAGATCAATCTTATCAATCTGATTGCTTAGCTGGAATTCGGCCATTAATGGCCATGACCAAATTGTTTCCTATTGGAAACCATAGATCGGCTGTGGGATTGCACCGTTTATGGCCACCTTCACCACGGTTCTTCAGTGCAAGAATTAATTGTTTAATGGTTGAAGAAGGCTAGTCTCACAGTGGACATACACGATGCAATTCTATCATTTGATGAACAATCTATTTATTAGTAGAATCAAAATGATAATAATGTTGACAATCTTTTAACTAATATTTTTCTTTCGGAAATTCCATCAGAAAAATTAGTAAGTTATAATTTATCAACAGAACAGTATTTAATTTGTGATCACAAATGCTGTTCATCATGATTTACCTTCAGATTGCTCTGATCAAATGGATCGTTTGAAATCTTTTTTTTTTGTCCAAATTATTTCTATGTAATATGAGGGACTACCTAAAATATACAAAAAGTTTACCTTTCTACTGCATTTACTTTTATCTGTTGTAAAAAAAAAAATCTGATTAGTAGCAACTGAAACATTCCCATCTATTCTAATGGCCCATACTCACGAGGGACTTTTGTCGCCTCAACACGCGGCGCGCGCGTGTTGCGGCGACAGGTCGCCCGTGAGTATGGGCCGTTGCACGCGCGCGCACCCCGAACTGTCGCCCGTCGCTCTTGTCGCCATGCGATTGAAAGTTTCAATCGCATGGCAACAGTCGCCGCCGCACCTCCGCCGCAACTGTCGCTAGTCCGCGTGAGTACGCGGACTAGCGACAGCAACCTCCATAGAGGTAAATGGAGCTTCCGGCGGGGGGAGGAGGAAAGTCGGCGACAGCTTCCGTCTCGCCGCTGGTCCCTCTTCCGCGTGTGTACGCGGAGGGACCTGGAGAGAAGCTGTCGCCGGCCTGTCGCTAGCACGCTCACGTGTGCTGGCGACAGGCCACTTCTGCAGCCCGTGAGTACGGGCCATTAGTGGGACCTTTCCGCATGGTTAATTTAATGGCATTGCAATCATTTTTAAGTCATCAAAATTGCCTGAAAAATTGTCACCATTGTAAGGTGAGGGGACAGAGAATTTCAGGATAGGAGGGTTGTGTTATCTCAATATCCTGTACCCTGTTATGCCTAGTTCTGCTGCATCTGTAACAAATACTGGTAGCTGCCAAAATGTTGTCAAAAAACACCACAGTCAGCTATTAATGATTGTGGACTTATGGGGTCACAAAAGCAGGGAACAGACTTTTTTTTTTAGAAAGGAACTTACTCTTCAAAAGATTTACACCTTAATTCTGTCACAACCTTGCTTAAAGAGGAACTCCAGTGAATTTAATCTAATACAAAGGTGCTTAATTTTTACAATAATTATGTATAAATGATGTAGTCAGGGCTTGCTCATTGTCTTTCCTCTCCCTGATTTACATGCAGACATTTATCAAATGGTGACATTTTTACTACTGGCAGGTGATGTCACTGAAAGGAGATGCTGCTTGCTTTTTTTGGCAGTTGGAAACAGCTGTTATTTCCCTCAATGCAACAAGGCCCCCACAGTGTGATGTCAGGATCTCAGAGCTGTGAGGCGCTGACCTCACACTGTGGGAGGGGTTTCACCTCAAAATCAGCCATACAGAGCCTACTGATGATCCATTTGAGAAAAGGAATAGATTTCTCATGTAAAAGGGGGTATCAGCTACTGATTTGGATGAAGTTCAATTCTTGGTTACGGTTTCTCTTTAAAGGATTCTCCCACTTACTACTACTGAGTTTTTAAAATTACATAAGCAGCCAGTTCTGTTGGGTTACTATGCAATGACTGAGCTGTAAAAGCAGATGCTGGTGTTTGGCTGCACATTTGGTCTTCCTTATATTTTCCACTGGGTGGTGCTGCAGGAATTCCTACCTTGTTTTGCTTTCCCAGCAAGACGCCTCAGAAACATAATAGGAGGAAGTCCTGATTTAGAACATTTTACAGCTAGAGCACAATAGCAACTCGGAGGATGCTCTAGCCGGAAACATTAAATGGACTGGATATGGAAAGATCAGCATCATGTTGTTATTATTGTGTATTCGTCCTAGTTCATTACAGTCACATTAGTTTGTAGTTATGCATTTTATTATTTCTGTCATTGATCTCTCACATATACAAGGTACAACATACATTTAAAGATTATGCTACACATTACGAAAAACATTACGAGTCTGTTGTGTGCCCTATGATGACATATCCAAAGTGAACTACAGTATCAGGAGTAGGACAGCTGCATAATACTTTTATTCATAGACCCTGAACAAGCATGCAGAGTTGCAGACCAAAATGTTTCTGATGTGGTTCAGGCCCTATTGCAGCCAAATAGACCAGCAGGGGTGCCAGGCAACTGGTAAGGCAAAATCACACTTATTCCACCACAATGGCCAGTATTTCCAAGGCCGGTTCACTGGTGCCAGACTTCAGCAGGTACACCACTCCTGCAGCACAATGGATACAATTCAAGAACGGAGATGGCACACTGAGACGGCACACCAAAGGTTCAGCATTGCCCATCCTCAGGTGAGGAAGGGCAACTACCGAAACATGTCATGTGTATCTCTTGCACTTTTGTCTGCTCCAGTACAGTTGTATGCTGAACTTTTGGTGTGCCGTCTCCATTCTTGAATTGTGCCAGGCAACTGGTACTGTTTAAAAGGAAATAAATATGGCAGCCTCCAAATTGTTTTCACTTCAGTTGTCCTTTAAGTAAAACAGCCTCACTCAAACAGCATTATTGTTCACATGACATTCCCTTCTTAAAAAGGTACTTTTTAAAATGACAGTTTCTAGCAGGGTAGTCGTTATCTGAGTACGGTCTATGTAACTGGGTAGTGTCTGTCCTACTCTAATATGGCACTTTAACTGGGTAGTCTGATAAGAAAAACTCTTCCTAACATGCCAAACTGTGTGCCCCTTTTACAGAACACCAGTTACCTCTTCTCCCAATTAATGGACATCAGTGTCTCTGTCCAATCACATTCAGCCACCCAGACTGATGAGAAACAGCAAAATTTGCCACAAAACTGTTAGGGCCCTACCACCTTAGACCAATCAGTAATGGTTCCATCATGTCCATCCACAAGCCTAACTAATCAACATATCAAACCCACCTGGTCACCCACAGCTTTATCTACCTAGGAACACAAAGATCCACCCCTCATGAATATTTGTATTTTCTCATCACACTGTAATCTGTAACACACATTTTAAATACAAATCTGAAAAAGGTTGTAGCTAAGGGCCCTTTTACACCTAATAAGTTGATATGCGTTAGTACGCGTTTTTTCCATAGCAGTGCATTGTGAAAAAGATTTCAGTTAAAACGCGTATAGTGGGAACTGTACCATAGCAAAACATGGGCATTACTTTGAAAAATCAGTTTTCTTTCAGTTACAACTGATTGCAACTGATTAAGTGTAAAAGTGCCCTAAGAGTTTTGGCCTGAGTTTGGCTTGAAACATGATGCAACAATGGTTACAGTATGAAATTCACAAGAATTAAATGCTGTCATGCCACCTAAATATACAATATATGCACCATACCCTTGCCCACCTCACATGTGGCAGTCTCTCCACCATACAGACGGGGTGAATAAAGGCATGTTACTCTGCAAACCAGTTCATCAAAGATGAATGCATTGTCTGGCGAGAAGGAAGTGTGGCGTTGTGATTTCAGACTGGGGCAAATGTAAGGGACCAGATTTCCTGTGGCCTATATTCTGGTTTCCTGCCTGTAACGCACAGAAATACAGGAACCAAAACCAAACCTGTTATCACACAACGTCTTCCTATCTTATGGCCACTGATAACCAAATGCAAACAATACTTTTTAGCGTATGAGACAGACCATTTCATTCTCCAGGTGTCAATTGTTTACCACACCAGATCTATAAAATGAAAAGGTTTCCTGCTTCCTAATGTCTCTCCGTAAACATCTAGTAGTAAAGCTGTTGGTAGCATTATTATTGATGATTTATATAGCGCCATCATCTCCTGTGGTGTTGTATAATGAAAGAATCAAACGGGTACATAATCCACAGTTGCTGCACATCCAATTCAGTTCTGTGGTGAATAGCATTTCTGGTTTCCACTTTGCAGTTTCTTCTGTGTGAAAAAAAGTTCCACTGTACAGCATAATTTTGCATGTGGCACGGGAATCGTATAACAATGCAGACCAATAGGAAAAAAAACATATAAATAAGCTGGGTGATGTGCTTCCTTTTCCAGCCATGCTGTCATCTTATTGTATCTTATTGTGTTATTTTACAAAGCAGTAGTAGATTAGTAAGGGTGCAGCAAAGCAGAGAAAAAGAGTGCTTCCAGGCATCTTCTAATGCTGGATACACACCATGAGTTTCCGCGTCGCACGCGGCCGTCGATACGCGTCGATTCGATTATTTCCGAACATTTCCGAACAAATTTCGATGATTTTTAGGTCGAATGCCATGTAAAGTATGGCAAATCGACCTAACGATCCATCGAAGCTTGAATCGGACATGTCGGAAATAATCGAATCGACGCGTATCGACGGCCGCATCGAACGCGGAAACGCATGGTGTGTATCCAGCATAACATTGCCTATTGTCTGTTTACTTTACTAAATAACTAAAGCCTTCTACACACATTAGATGGTTCTTGGCTGCCTCTGCTGAAAATCTAGCATGTGTATGGCAGCATTCAGTCTAGTTTTGACCTGGAATCATTATAGCTGAGTCAGTCTTCTGTGAAGTCTTTTCAAGCTCAAGCACACCACCTCCTGGCTCAGATTTCCTGCTTTGCATACTTAGAACTCTGATGACATGGGAGGTCTCTGCTGAGAAAGAAGCTCTGAAACAACAAACAAGTGTGGCTGTTGTGTGATCTGTGTGCACTCTTCATCATTAATAACTATGCAGTTTCATTCTTATGAGAGACACTTCCTACAGGCATCCACACAGCATACCAGAATAATAAAGTTGAATGCACACAGATGTAAGGCTGCAGCAGCAGCCCTGCTTTTCTATAGTTTTATAGAGCCTAGACAGCACATCCGGAACAACTCATAACCCTGAAGCAGAAGGGATATGAGACGGTGGCCATATTGGATTTTTCCTGGAGCAATAATGGATAAAAAAAACACTCAAAAAGGCACACCAGAGCAGTGAAATTGTCATGTAGAGCATTTATTATTTACATGCTATCGACGGATATGTTTATTTTGTGTGAAACGTTAATCTCTGGTTCCCTTTAAGGGTTTGTTTTTCAAAAGTATCAGTTAAAATAATCAATTTATTCAGTTTTATTTTGTTTCTGATTATCATAAATGCAAAAAAATGAAAAGCAATGTACTTTCCTTTTAAGGGATTTATATAGTCATATGTTAAAAAATGAAATGAGCAGTGAATTTAGCTATGAAAATATGTATTTTAAAAGAGCAGCTTGGACAGTCAGGCCCTGTTCACAGTGCTCAGCTGCATTGCAGAATAATTCTGCATGTCAGCTCACTGCCCATACAATGCTTTGGGGCTGTTCAAAGTACTACATTTTTATGTATCATTATTCTAACTAGCTGCATGCAGGCTTTGTATTAAAGTCTATGTCCAGTCTCCATTACAGTTCACACTCATTATAACACATCCGTTATGCAACTGACCACTGTGAGCATAGCCTCAAAGAAACTCAGCAATATAAATGATTTCTCTCTTTATCACCTTATTAATTCTATTTGCTTAAAATGTGTACAGGGAGTTCAGAATTATTAGGCAAATGAGTATTTTGACCACATCATCCTCTGTATGCATGTTGTCTTACTCCAAGCTGTATAGGCTCGAAAGCCTACTACCAATTAAGCATATTAGGTGATGTGCATCTCTGTAATGAGAAGGGGTGTGGTCTAATGACATCAACACCCTATATCAGGTGTGCATAATTATTAGGCAACTTCATTTCCTTTGGCAAAACTTGACAGGCTCAGAAAAGTCAAAAATAGTGAGATATCTTGCAAAGGGATGCAGCACTCTTAAAATTGCAAAGCTTCTGAAGCGTGATCATCGAACAATCAAGCGTTTCATTCAAAATAGTCAACAGGGTCGTAAGAAGCGTGTGGAAAAACCAAGGCGCTAAATACCGTATTTTTCGGAATATAAGACGCTCCGGCATATAAGACGCACCTAGATTTAGAGGGCAAAAATCAGGAAAAAAAAATAAACTAAACCTAGGTGCGTCTATGGTGCAGGGGCTTCTTATGGACCTCTAACTCCCCCAAAACTGTCTTTATCTAAGCTACACTGCCCATCTATACTAACACCTGCTACACTACACTTCACTTCACCCCTGCTGCCCCCATCAACTACACATTACTTCACTAACCCCTACTACAACTACACTACACTACACTACAGTATACTACACTTTCCTCACTAACACCTGCAGCCAACCCAAACTACACTACACTTCACCCCTGCTGCATCTCACCTGATCCTGTCGCCGCGATCCTCCCCTCCTCCATCTGCCTGTCATCACCCGAGAGTCGCAGCAGCTGTCATCTGAGGGTCCCATTAGGTGTCATCAGAGGGTCCAGCAATCCCATCCAGTATCCCCGCTCTTTAAGTGTCCAGGTTGCCGGATCCTTTTCGCTGCAGCCTCGGGGTGATCACGCGGTGATTACGCACTGCCGGGGCCACCTTCCTCCATAGTTACAGCGTCCTCTTCTTAGATACAGTGCCCCGTTCTGCGTGACGAGCGGCGCACGTGCACCTGACGTCATGCGTGACCCCGGCGCACATGCGCCGCTCGTCACACAGAAGGGGGCACTGTATCTAAGAAGAGGACGCCATAACTATGGAGGAAGGCGGCCCCGGCAGCGCGTAATCACCGCAAGCCTGCATACAAGCATGACTGCAGTGAAGAGGAGCCGGCGACTTGGACACTTAAAGAGCGGGGATCAGTCGGGGATACTGGATGGGATTGCTGGACCCTCTGATGATGGCTGCTGCGACATTGGATGACGGCGGACAGACGAAGGAGGCTAGGATCGCGGCGGCAGGATCCGGTAAGTATGTTATGAGGCGAAAATACCGTACCTTTGGAATATAAGACGCACCCACTTTTTCCCCCCAGTTTTGGGGAAGAAAAAGTGCGTCTTATATTCCGAAAAATACGGTAACTTCCCATGAACTGAGAAAAGTCAAGCGTGCAGCTGCCAAGATGCCATTTGCCACCAGTTTGGCCATATTTCAGAGCTGCAACATCACTGGAGTGCCCAAAAGCACAAGGTGTGAAATACTCAGAGACATGTCCAAGGTAAGAAAGGCTGAAAGACGACCACCACTGAACAAGACACACAAGCTGAAACGTCAAGACTGGGCCAAGAAATATCTCAAGACTGATTTTTCTAAGGTTTTATGGACTGATAAAATGAGAGTGAGTCTTGATGGGCCGGATAGATGGGCCCATGGCTGGATTGGTAAAGGGCAGAGAGCTCCAGTCCGACTCAGATGGCAGCAAGGTGGAGGTGGAGTACTAGTTTGGGCTGGTATCATCAAAGATGAGCTTGTGGAGCCTTTTCGGGTTGAGGATGGAGTCAAGCTCAACTCCCAGTCCTACTGCCAGTTTCTGGAAGACACCTTCTTCAAGCAGTGGTACAGGAAGAAGTCTGCATCCTTCAAGAAAAACATGATTTTCATGCAGGACAATGCTCCATCACACGCGTCCAAGTACTCCACAGTGTGGCTGGCAAAAAAAAGGGTATAAAAGAAGAAAAACTAATGACATGGCCTCCTTGTTCACCTGATCTGAACCCCATTGAGAACCTGTGGTCCATCATAAAATGTGAGATTTACAAGGAGGGAAAACAGTACACCTCTCTGAACAGTGTCTGGGAGGCTGTGGTTGCTGCTGCACGCAATATTGATCGTGATCAGATCAAAACACTGACAGAATCCATGGATGGCAGGCTTTTGAGTGTCCTTGCAAAGAAAGGTGGTTATATTGGTCACTGATTTGTTTTTGTTTTGTTTTTGAATGTCAGAAATGTATATTTGTGAATGTTGAGCTGTTATATTGGTTTCACTGGTAAAAATAAATAATTGAAATGGGTATATATTTGTTTTTTGTTAAGTTGCCTAATAATTATGCACCTGCACACACAGTTAGCCCACTAAAATAGCTAAAACTAAAAACAAACTAAAAACTACTTTCAAAAATATTCAGCTTTGATATTAATGAGTTTTTTGGGTTCATAGAGAACATGGTTGTTGTTCAATAATAAAATTATTCCTCAAAAATACCACTTGCCTAATAATTCTGCACTCCCCGTATAACAAAATTATTATTTTGAGATTCTTCATTTGAAAAATAGCATCACTAGTTTGCAATCTTTCTGCAGATGTTCATGAAAATGTTCAATGATAGGAGAAAAGCTACAACTAGGTGTGTTTCTGCCACCTTGTGGCATATAATAAAAATGCACTTTACATGACCACACTAAACTCTGTAGATTCATCATTCCAAAGTTTTGTATTGCTACACTAAAGTCTGTTGCTTCATCATTCCATAGAAACGGCTATAATAAAATGCTTCTGAATTTACACCCACCTGTTGTAGTATAACAACAAAGTTTTTCAGCTATTAAAAGGAGAAAATGTGAACATTTTCCAGAACTGAAGCTAAAGCCAAGATTTCCAAATACACTGCTTTTTTATTACTTGTTTTCCTCTTTTATACATTCATTTATACAAGGACAATACCCATCTTACATAGATTATCAAAGACTGCATTATTCATAAACCAGTAATATTTTGTCAATTTTTTTTTTCAATACCGTATGGGGACAAATTATTGTGTTCTGTTTGGTCATTTTTGTGCAGTTACAGTACTGGCGAACGTAATTACTGGAACTCTGAGCCTTGAGCGGTATGCCTCAATGGTTTCTTAGTTTTCTCCAACCATCCTATCCTAAGTAGCTTACTATTAGGCTTTTGTTTAGTTTGAGGGTCTTATCAGGGTTATTGTGAGGCTATCATAGTATTGGGTTAGCTGGAATCACCAACAGTTCAGCTAATAGATTAAGGATCAGTTTAACAACTGAGATTGAGTTTAGGAAAAATGTCAGGATATTTGCTTGTATTTCTCAAGGAAAGGATTTAGCACAGGTGTAATGTTGAGGTTACGGCTATTGGGCGGTTGTAATAAGTAAGGGATTTAGGTTAGCAGACAATGGTAATATTATGGCAAATTGGTGGGAATAGGGTCATGGTAGGTCAGATGAGGTAGGGGATGGAATTCTGAAGATATTGGAGCTTGAAGTGTAACCACAATATAACGCACTTCCCACAATTGACCTGGAATCAGAATAATGACACTGGAGCAATGTAAGCACAAAAATATAAGATTAGGATCACCAGTTAGTATAGTAACTAGTAAAAGTGGGAGAATGGCGATTGTATCATTTGTCGAATATTTGCATTACTATGTCAGTGAAGATGTGTCAATCTGTGAATAATCATGTGGTTTCTGCTCTGTAGGTATGGAAAGTGCAATCACCCTCTGGCAGTTCCTGTTGCAATTGCTCCTTGACCAGAAACACGAGCATCTCATCTGCTGGACATCGAATGATGGGGAGTTCAAGCTGCTCAAGGCAGAGGAGGTGGCCAAGCTATGGGGACTGCGGAAGAATAAAACAAACATGAACTATGACAAACTGAGTCGAGCCCTTAGATATTATTATGATAAGGTACGTGTGTGAGATGCATTTATTATGTATATTACAATTCAATACAGAATGTGGCAAAATGATCAGCAGGACGGTTGCTGGGTAAAACTGGGGCTCAATCTGAAAACAAGGCTTGGTCCAGGGCTGCCATGTCACTCTGTGTGCCTCCACAGAAGAGTCACTCTACCTCAGATACTGCAGTCTGCTGAAAACACTAAATAAATGGAAAAATATCCCATACTGCTTACAGTTCACTGGCTGGGAAGTCACTGTTATACACTTGTTATGTACAGTGTTTATGGCATTCTAGTGGAAATTATTTAAAGTGAACCTTGTACCTTTACAGTTCATTTGTATAGGTTGCAGTGATTAATAGCTTCCCATGCTGCAACTTTTCTTATCTTCGTTTTTAATAAAAACTGTTGGATGGTTCTTTAATATGCCTCTGTTTCAATAGCAGTTCAATAGCAGTACAGCTCAAAATGATTTGGTTTCTAAATGCCTCCAATTCAAACACCATTGATTGGAAAAAAGATTTTGCTGTTTTGTGTTGACTTCTGGAGGGCAATCATGGCAACCAAATGCATAAAAAGGCATCGGAAGCCTTTGCATTAAAGTCCGAATCAGAATCAATTTATTTGGCCAAGTCAGTTTTCACTTACAATTTGACTTGACAGTTGCTTAACAGACACAAACTAAATAATACAAGGACATACAGTATATATTACAAGTCAAGGACAAAATGCAAGTTATAGTGGCAGTGAACAGGGTGAGAAGTGTTTATTTTAAGTTCTGAGCCGAATGCTTTCAAGTTCTAGGAGATCAAGCGTGGTTCTGCACTAAAGGAGTCATCAGGCAAACCTACGCCCCTCCCCCCGCTCTACTTACCCGGGGCTTCCTCTAGCCCCTTGCAGCTGACATATCCCATGCAGCAGCTCTGTACTCAGGCGCCAGCCCCTGTTTCCCCGCCGGTGCAGAGGCTGACCTCAAGGTCCTCTCTATTGCGCCTGCGTGAGCACCACTGTCAATCAAGTCCACATTGTCCACGGTGTACTGCGCAGGCACAGTAGTTCTGCGCCTGCACAGTACACTGCGGACAACGTGGGCCGAAGTGTGAGCGCAGAGCTGCAATGTGGGACATGTCAGCTGCAAGGGGCTGTAGGAAGCCCCCGGTAAGTAAAGCGGGGGGGGGGGGGGGGGTGAGGGTTGTTTTGCCTGTTAACTCCTTTAACCTTTTCGGGACCACGTGCATTAGATTTTACGCCGCACTTGTGGCTGTTCTAGCCTGATGCGGCGTAGAATCTACGCCAGCCCGCAATTTCCGCTCCCGACGCGATCGTGCGCACCCGGAGGGGGAGATTAAGCTGTCATATGACAGCCGACATCTCCCCCGAGTGATCAGCAGCCATCGCGTATGGCTGCTGATCACGTGATCACTACGATCGCAGTCGGATCGCAGTGATCAGTTTGACAGCTGCGGCGGCAGGGGGGAAAAGAAGAGGATCCAGCTTCGCTCTGAGCTTCGCTCTGGCCGGCATCTCCGCTCCGTCTGACGTCAGCGCCGGGTCCCGGCTTGATGACGTCATCAAGCCGCGACCCGGAACTGATCGTCAGACAGAACGGAGATGCCGGCCGGAGAAGAGGGTCCCGTGCGGCTCATCGCTGGAGCCTGGAAGGTAAGTGAAGGCTGCTGGCAGAAGGGGGGGGCCCAGGCCACCATGGGGGGGACACAAATCCAGGCAGCCACAGATGGGATCCGGCCGCCTGACCCCCCCCCCCCCCCAAACGCGCGCACCCCTTCCCGCGCAAAATGCCTGATCCTTAAGGGGGGGTAGGTGGCCGGTCCCGAAAAGGTTATGCATGGCTACCACCTAAGGGAAAAAAGCTGTTCCTGTGTCTAGAATTTTTAGTTGTGATTGACCGGAATCTTACTCCTGAAGGCATGTGCTGGAAGATGGAGTGAGCTGGGTCAGAGGCAATCTTGGTCGCTCTCTTTCTGCACCTACTAGCGTTAAGATCCTGCAGTTTCCATTGCAGTTCACAGTCATTATAACGCGTGAATTATGCAACGGACCACTGTGAACCTAGCCTCAGCCTCCTCCCCTCCTTCTCTTTTTCTTGAACTTTGCCTTTGATGGTTTATTTAAGGGACCAACGCCCCACATGATTTATGTGGGTATGTCAACATAATTAAGTGACCTTGAGTTCCTCTGTACTCTTTTTGGGGGAAAAAAAAATCTGGACTGTGAGATACATTTCAGAACCTCCCTGTTTTTTTGTTGTAGAGGGAAGGATTTGGAATCCTTCTGTAGATTTTACTGATGTGCCCTCATTTTCCTCCATGACTACCTGCTTTACCCTCCTTGCCGGTTATCCCGAGCTCAGCTCGGGGTAACCTGCGCAGGAGGATTTCTCAGGCCCCGCTGGGCCGATTTGCATAATTTTTTTTCCTACACGCAGCTAGCACTTTGCTAGCTGCGTGTAGTACGCAATCGCCGCCGCTACCCGCTGATTCACCGCTACCCGCCGCCCCCCCCCAGACCCCTGCGCAGCCTGGCCAATCAGTGCCAGGCAGCACTGAGGGATGGATCAGGATTCCCTATGACGTCCCGACGTCCATGACATTGGTGACGCCATCCCGCCCCGTCGCCATGGCGACCGGGGAAGCCCTGTAGGAAATCCTGTTCTGAACGGGATTTCCTGCTTACTCTGATCGCCGAAGGCGATCGGAGTGGGTGGGGGGATGCCACCACTCAGCGGCTATCATGTAGCGAGCTCTGGGCTCGCTACATGATTTGAAGAAAAAAAAAAAAAGTGCTGCGCTGCCTCCTTGCCAGCGGGAATTAGACCGGCAAGGAGGTTAATGTTAAATCAGCAGGGTCAGCCCGAGCGCTGTAATAACAGCGCAGGAGATGTGGGCGCAGCCGGCGCCACCATAGACCGTAATAGGAATTACGGCTATAGCGGTGCACTGCGAGTAACATCAGGGCCGTCAGAAGATGGAGCTGAAGTTACTTTTAAAACACTGTAATTCCACTTCCAGCAACAGCTGGCAGCAGAATTACATTATTCCTCACTATCCACATGGACCTAGAGGGGGAATAGTATTTAATGCCGGCAGGAACTTGTGCAGCAGCAGGATAAGCCATACCAGCTGTATCCTGCGCCCAAGTCTCCCAGTGGCGATATCACAAAGACGCGGGTCAGCCATGCTATATCAGGAAAAAACCCACATATAGAAGTAGATAACTACTTGTTCTACTTACATAACAGATGTATTGTACTGTCCACGTTTTAATTTCAGTGAAATGTATATAGTAAATAAAGAGATTTCTGTTCCTGGCAATTTTCTATTTTGATTTCCTCTGCCTGAAGCCAATCCTGATGTTATTTCCTCCCTTACTTTTTTCTCTCCTAGAATCTGCTCTGTCATAGTGAGGAGCAAGAATGTGGGAGGGGAGATGACAAGCTTCCCTCTTCTCCTCAGCGATGCCAAAAATAGAGCCAGGCTGACGGAGATAAGATTTATTACAGCAGAAACATTTCTGAATAGATTGGAATGCAGGGTAATGCTGCAGGCAGCATAATAGGCACAGAGCACTGGGTAAATGGAATTTGATTTTGTGGCAGACAAGCCCTCGTTAAGGCCACCAAGCTCTATGAAGGTCACAGAGATGGGAAGTGCGGGAAGATGCTGACACAGACAAGGATAAAAAGCTACAAAAGTGTTTAAGCCTTGTTCAACCTACTGAAACTAAAATAAATATTTCCTAGATTTGAGGGGTAAATTGTATGCACGTCATATGATTTTATAAAAGAAAACCATGCAGCAAATCATGCTTTTTTGTGTACATATGTCTTATTAAGTGTATTCATTTAATTATTTGTATTCTCATTCCAGAACATTATTAAAAAGGTTATTGGACAGAAGTTTGTCTACAAGTTTGTGTCCTTTCCAGAGATCCTAAAAATGGACCCCCACGCAATGGAGGTGAGCAGGGAAAGCTTATTGCTGCAGGACAGTGATTGCAAGATCCCAAGCGAACTTCGCGAGAGGCACAAGCAGACCTTGTCCGCACTGAAGAACGCCAGCCGCAATGAGTACATCCACTCGGGCTTATATTCTTCATTCACTATAAACTCACTGCAACATCAAGCAGACAACTACAAAGTTATAAAAACTGAAAATATGGAAGATGAAGAGGAACTTCAGGAGGAAGAAGAAGAAGATGAAGAAGAGGAAAAGCCAGAAGTCAAGAGTCCAGTAGAGGAAGTCAGGACTGTTATAAGATTTGTTACAAACAAACTGGACAAAGAATCCATTCGACCTGTGATTTCTCTTCCCTCTACATCAGAGTCAGCAGCTGCATCTGCCTACTTAGCATCTTCTTTGTCTGCTAAAGGGTCTTCCCATATAGCATCAAACACAGCCAGTGTTTCTTCTTCTCCACGCTCCTCTTGCTCCCCATCTTTGTCCCCTAATATAACATACACAACAGAACAAAGAAGTGTATTCCTAGATTACCCTGAAACCAACGAACCATTAAATCTCTCAGCCGGGTCCAAAGCAAAGATGTTCTCTCATCCTCCCAAGGCCAAGAAGCCGAAAGGATTGGAAATCTGCTCTCCTCCTCTTCTCCTTTCCAGTAGTGATATTGGCTCAATTGCCCTGAACAGCCCAGCACTTCCTTCAGGATCTCTTACACCAGCTTTCTTCACTGCTCAGGTAAAAAGATGGGCTTACAAAAATGATATTACTTTGATGCAAAATATTGCATAACGGCTATTATTGATTCACATATATAGTGCCTAAACCTAGTGCCATAAGCCCAGTTACACAATTCATACCAAAATACATACAGAAGTTTTTCATATTTATAAACTAAATGCGCAGCTGAACATCACACAATGTAACACACATAGAAATACTGTACATACATTAACCCACACGCGTTTACCATCTGAAGAGTAGGAATGAGTTAAAGAGACACTGAAGCGAAAAAAAAATGATGATATGATTTGTATGTGTAGCACAGCTAAGAAATAAAACATTAAGATCAGATACATCAGTGTAATTGTTTCCAGTACAGGAAGAATTGAGAAACTCCAGTTGTTATCTCTATGCAAACAAGCAATTAAGCTCTCCGACTAAAGCTGAGTACACACGTACGATAACGATCGTTCAAAAACGAACGATAACGACAATCGGAACGATAATCGTGCGTTCAAAAAGTGTGAACGATCGTTTTTGTGAACGATAACGATCGTTATCGTTCAATCGGACCGATCCAACCCGGCGGATTTTTTCGAAAGATAATCGTTCAATCGTTGCAGTGTGTACAAAGATCGTCCGATAACGCATGTTCTTATTGCCTGTCATAACGTCACTTCCGTTTGCGCACGCATTTTTTTATCGTTCGTCGTTCAGTACTTTATACTTATATCGTTCACGTGTGTACACAATCGTTCATTACGAACGATCTTTTCAGTCTAATTTGAATATCGTGTAAACGTCACGAATCGTTCGTAACGAACGATCTTTATCGGACGTGTATACGAACCTTTAGTTAGTGGTGGAGAGGGCTGTTATCTGACTTTTATTATCTCAACTGTTCCTGGACTATTTACTTTTCTCTGCTAGAGGAGAGGTCATTACTTCACAGACTGCTCTGAAAGACTCATTTTGAATGCTGAGTGTTGTGTAATCTGCACATATTATAGAGTGATGCAATGTTAGAAAAAACACTATATACCTGAAAATAAAAGTATGAGAATATTTTCTTTGCTGCTAATCTTCTAGTAATTATTCATAGTACACAACCAATTCACTATATCAAATTTTTTTTCTCGCTTCAGTGTCTCTAAGGAGAGCCAGTAAGCTGCATGCATGATGGTTGGGTACGTTTAACAGGACAATTGAGAATTAAGTCATGGGTAAAGTGTCTTAGCTCTTGCTTGCCTGAAGAGGTGGATTTTTAGGTTGTATTTTAATATAGCAAGGATGGATGAGTGCCAAACAGATTATGGAGAAGAGTTCCAGAGGAGATAAGGCTTGTGGTTAATCCTGTTTGCAGGAGAGACAAGATGTGACTGTAGTGCATAAGAAAAACAAGACATTAGGGCCCACATGCAATTCACTTTTTCTCCTGAGTTTTCTCCTAGGTGATAATTTTAAACTGGTCAATAAAATGCCTTATAAAGGGAACCTAAACTGAGAACGATATGGATTTTTCTTTTTACAATAATACCATTTGCTTGACTCTCCTGCTGATCCTGCATTTCCTAATACTTTTAGCCCAGCCCCTCAACAAGCACGCAGATCAGGTGCTCTGACTAAAGTCAGACTGGATTAGCTGCATGCTTGTTTCAGGTGTGTGATTCAGCCACTACTGCAGCTAAAGAGGTCAGCAGGACAGAGCAGCAACTGGTATTGTTTACAAGGAAGCATCCATATCCCTCTCAGTTAAGGTTCCCTTTAAAGAGACTCTGAAGTCTCAAAAAAAAGGTCTTTTTATTTAACAAATATGTGTCATAACTAAACCGCCGCATTCCCGCCTCTGTAAACTATCTAAATCCCCCCTAACTCGCCTTCCCTCTCCCCTGCAAAATCCACGACTTTCTTGGTCGTGGATTTTGCTGCCCTAAGCGCTTCCATGTGAGGCAGAGCTATGAGCTGCAGCCCTGCCTCACACATGTCTGTCTGATCTCCGCCTCTCCCCCACCCCTTTCAGTGAAGGAAGATTGAGAGGGGTGGGGGAGAGGCAGCAATCCGGGCTGACAGACGCACTGAGAGGCAGGGCTGCAGCTCATAGCTCTGCCTCTCACGGAAGTTCTGCCCGGATTGCCCCCCGGGGAGTTTGGGGGCATTTAGATAGTTTACAGCGGCGGGAATGCGGCAGTTTAGTTAGGGCTAAGATATTAAACATATTTGTTAAATAAAAATACTTTTTTTTTTTAGAGACTTCTGAGTCTATTTAAGCCACAAGAAAACAAGAAAATACTAAAAATAACGTTGATAGTACTCTTTCACCTACTTTTTGGTACTTTTTTATTTGAAAAGTGCTGGAAAGTTATTTTAAATCGAAGATGAAAAATTACCTCCAAGGAAAAAACTCAGATGAAAAAGTGAATTGCATATGGGGCCAGGGCCCATATGCAATTCACTTTTTCTCCTGAGTTATCTCCTAGGTGAATTTTTCATACCTTGTTCTAAAATGCATTTTAATCCACCAGCACGCAAGAAAATACTCCAAAAAAAAAAAAAATAATACCTTTTCACCAACTTTTGGGAACTTTTTCAGCTGTGAAATGCTAAAAAGTTATTTGAAAGAGAACAGACCTAAGGGCCATATGCGCTTCACTTTTTCATCTCCTAGGAGATAATTTTTCATCTTCGATCTAAAATGACTTCCCAGCAAAAAACTAGGCGAAAAAGTACTATCAAAATTATTTTGAATATTTTCTTGCTTCCTGGTTGCCTAAAAGGAATTTTATTAAGTTTAAAAATATCACCTAGGAGAAAACTTAGGAGGAGAAATTAAGTGCATATGGGCCTAGGAGAGGGAAGATTACTCTTGGATGGTATGTGGAAATGTGTGCAGTTAAGCTTGAACATTGTCCTTTGTGTGATGGTCAGTCAGCAGTTGGCACTAGCTTCCTGTGAACATTCTTATTTATCAAGGTCATGTTATTTTTATGCTCTGTCCTGGTTATCATACATCTGTCAGGGAACTTAAACCATTTAATGAATGAGCTAGCCTGTCTGTTTCTTGGAGCAAGTAGACTACCGGTACATGTAACCTTCTGGGTATTTGGGTAAACCAAGAAGAACTAAAGCAGTTTCTCAGTAGGAGTGATGAAATGTCTTCTATGACACGTAGACCTTGTTCACTTCGTCAAATAAGGGTAGTGTGTTACAGCGATACTGTCATAGTATTGTGGATAGTGTTGGGGTGTAGTAAAATGCACAATCCATTCACTACAGTGAAAAGTGCTGTGTGTGCGTTTTGAAGCAGGCCATAATCTGTTGCACAGTAGTCAAGGAAAACACATAGTTGCTGAGAAATTCAGTCTGTGTGTGTTTAGAGAGATCAGCCTGTGTAATTAGCCAATATCATCAAATGTAAATCAGGGCTGTGGGCTGTGTCTGGTGCCAGGTGTGCTGTTTTGTGCCAATATGTAAACACTGGAGGTTGACCCTTTCTGTGCTAAACACTGCACTATTTCTGTACAAGTTCTATAAGTTGTAATGAAGAAATATTTTTCTTTAAAGGTTATTATGCAATTGCTTATCTTTTAGAGCAGAGAGGAAGTTGTGATATGGTGAGCTATTAAAGTGGACCTAAACTCAGAACACATATACAGGATCACTGGACTGCCAAAAAGGTGTCAAGTTGAATTAACTTCAAGTTATCATTCTTCTCTATTTTGCAGACCCACCAGGGCACATACTTAGACAACAGAGGTCCTCACTGACAGTGCCCACACCATAGAGCTAGCACATTACTGTATATACCAGTTTTGGGTCATGCACTGTGCGGGTGGAGTGGAATGGTTTCACCTTGTAGCAACAGAAAGGAACATATGAATGATGTACTCTTCTTCACAGTTTCAAATCTATTTGTAAATGTCTGTTAGTATCTTAAAGCGGACCCAAACCAAACATTTTTTTTATTCAAAATATGTAATTGCACCACTCTGACACATACAAAGATAAATAAACACTCCTTCAAGCCTATGAGCATTTCAGTGCATGCTTTTCACCCTTGTCTTTTCATAACTAGGGTTATACAGGTGGCACCATTACTTCTGAGCTTAGTAGGAGGTTTTAGATCATGGGTGTGTTTGTCATCAGCTACCCTCCCTTACAGGGGCGTTGTCTATGTGAAATCTCACACAAGCTGAGATCACCTCCCCTGTGACATCATCAGTAGCAGCCTGTGTTTTGTTTTTGTTTTGTATCTCCACCAGGCTGCCGGATTTTGTCCCGGCAATATGAAAGGAATGGAGGGGTTCCACCAATAAATGTATAATATTTTATATTTGTCATCATGCAGCTGAAAAAAGGCTGCCATTTATTATTATAATTTAAAAAATAGATTTTATTTCTGAAATCTTGTATTTCTAATTTGGGTCCACTTTAAGTTTGTGTTAATATAGGCTTCCTGTAACCTGCTGTTCGCCAGACCTCTGAGTGGGAGATTGTGCATTACGGCTTAATCAAAGTCTATTGCACTGCACTCAGCCCAGCATATTTTCATGTGCTGAAGGGAACCTATTTAAGTAGATTATGAAGGTCTCAGGAGAGTGACGCTGACTCACAATTCATTAGAGCAGTAGGAAGGTAGGAAGGTGACGCAGGAAATGGTGAATAGTGGGCAGCTTTGCTGTGAGTCACAGGATGGGCTAAACACTTACAAACAGTTCACATATTTACTTCAAGTTTGGCTGCCTTTGAGTCTCAAAGCAAAAAGCAAAGCAGTCTGTCAATACAAAAAAAGCCAAACTTCTTGTACAAGTAAATATATATATTTTTACACATCACTCTGCAGAAGATTTCAGGATATCTCTGGACCATGTTACATTTCTGAACCATTGTTGTGCTAGTATTTTCCTGTAGGCTCACTATATGTATATATATATACTGTATGTATTGCCATTCAGACCTTTTTTTTTTTTTGTCCGGAGCTGCTCTAACAAACTTAAACCAGGACTAGAATCCTACTACAGGTAGTCCTCGGTTAATGAACGAGACTGTAGGTTCATTCTTAACCTGAATCTGTTCTTAAGTCGGAACATTGTGCCATCTCTGTCCCGTGTGCCTCCAGTGTCCCCCTCTGTGTCACCTCTGCCCTTTGTACCTGTTTATACAAGTTTAAAAGCCATTTTTTTTTTAAATCGATTTTCTAAAAAAAAAAAAAAAAAACCCTAAAAAATGTCCAATTATGGAAACAGAGAATCCATGCCGTTTGTATCAGCGGGTCATTTGTAAGTCGGGGACTTGCTGTATTCCATTTTCCCAGAAGAAAAAAACGAACAATTCCACTAGTAATTGTATTTACAAATGATTGTGCTGACAGCATGGAAGTATACCTCAATATGTACCTATTTACAGTGTTGTCAGAGTTTACAAGTGGAATGTTGGATTATTTTTTTTAAATCTGGTCCCAAGGGCTGTTTAACACTGGTAACTGCACTTGTTACTATAGCAATTTAATCTAACTACAATGTGTGTTTTGCAATTCAATCAACGCACGGATGGGTTGCACGGTGCAATTGCATTTGTGGTTCTGATAGAGAAGATGGAAAACTGTTATAGATGTAATGTTGGACTGTTTTGTTTTAAACCGGTTCTGTTTTAATCCAGGCTGTTTCACATTGGAAATTGTGATTGGCGACAGAAGGCGTAAAAATATTCACATTGCTGGATCGCAAGAAAGTCAGGATTTGCTATGAGATTTTCCTACAATCCTATATTTTGCTTACAGAACGCAATATGCAAGGACATTGGGTTGTATGAATCAGAAACTGATAGCAAAAGAAAGAATCGGGTGCAATGTGAAACAGCCCTTATTCAAGGAGCAAGAAAAGGCTGCTATTTGAACACAAACTTAAAGGGAGACTTAAAGAGACTCTGTAATAAAATTTTGAGCCTTATTTCTTCTATCCTATAAGTTCCTATAGCTGTTCTAATGTGGTCTGGCTTACTGCAGCCTTTCCTAGTTGCACAGTGGCTGTATTATCTCTGTTATATGATCTAATCTTCTCTCCTCTGTCGGGCTCAGGCAGTCAGGCTGGAATATGCTATGCTGCTCGTGATTGGATAGAAGCTATACACACCCTCTCCAGGCCCCCTGCATACTCTGTATGACTCACACACTGAGCTACTATCAGCCTATCACTTGCTATGTCTTTTGTTTGTAAACACTGCATAAAACTGGCAATTACAAGCCAGGATCGCAGCAGGGAGTGGCAGAAACAGCACAGAGGGGCCCAGGAGAACATAATGAATAGAATGGTATGCTTTTTATTGTAAGAATTATACAGTACAGATTCTCTTTAAGTCTAAATAAAAAATGAGTTTAATTTATCTAGGGCTTCTTGCAGCCCCCTGGAGCCATCGGGTGCCCACGTTGTCGGTCCAAGTCCCTCCGGCCAGCAACAGCCACCCCCGCAATGCTGACTGGTAGCCACCAGTTGGCAGCTACTGTGCATGTCTGTCCCAATCTGTGCGCACCCTGATCACGCTACCGCAACCGGGAGCACTCTGCGCAGTAGCAATTTTTGTGTACTGTGCATGTGCAGAATAGGAGCACCATGCGGAGGCACGTGGCCAGCCAGAGGGAGCCTGAGAAATGTCTACCACATCCAAGGAAGGCAGCCATCAAAATTTACCCACACCTGCTTTAAGGTTAAAGGACACCTGAAGTAGAGGGATATGGAGGCTGCCGTATTTAACTCCTTTTAAACAATACCAGTTGCCTGGCAGCCCTGCTCATTTCTTTGGCTGCAGTTGTGTCTGAATCACAAACCTGAAACAAACATGCAGCAAATGTTTTCAGATTTTTGTCAGAAACATCTGATCTGCATGCTTGTTCAGGGTGTGTATGTAAAAGCATGAGAGGCAGATCAGCAGGGCTGCCAGGCAACTGATATTGTTTGAAAAAATAAATATGGCAGCCTCCATATCGCTCTCACTTCAGGTGTCCTTTAACTACTCTAAGACCGCTCCACGCCAATGGGCGTGGCGGCAGCCCCAGGACCGCCTAACGCCGATTGGCGTCAGGTCCTGGAGCCGGCTACTGTAAGAGATTGCGTGCATCTCCTTCTCGGGGGGCGGAGCTCCGCCCCTTCAGTCTCCTCAAGTGGTTAAAGGAAACCAAAGACCAGATAATCTAAAACATTTATACATACCTAGAGCTTCCTCCAGCCCCATCCACACGGATTGCTCCCACGCCGCCGTCCTCAGCCTTCTCCAGCCCCGGTACCGGGTCCCAAAACTTCAGCCAGTGGCGGCCAGTTCAGCCAGGATGGCGGCTAGGGAGCGATCCGTGCGTATGGGGCTGGAGGAAGCTGCAGATATGTATAAATCTTTTAGTTTATCTGGTCTTTGGTACACTTTAAGGGAGACATGAGACAAAATGATGAGCAGGAGAATAGGAAAGTTTACTTGCTGTTTCAGTTTATGGGACTTGGGCAGTTTTGGAGACAGAAAATGACCTTAGGCCTCGTTCACATCACACACAGATGGCCGTGCCATCAGAAAACAATGCGTACATTTGCACGCCATCTGTGTTTCCATGTGTTGCGTGGCTGATCCCATTCACTGTAGTGAATGGGTCAGCTGCGCGTTTTGCCCAAAAAATGTGTGCAGCTTGCGTTTGTTGCACTGGTACGCAACGCGTGTAATGTGCACATCAGACAGTGCAGTCTATGCACTTCTGATGTCTGTGCGTATCTGCCTCGTACACATGTAGCCCGAAATATGGACGGCAACGCGTGTAATGTGAGCATCAGACAGTGCAGTCTATGGACTTCTGATGTCTGTGCGTATCTGCCTCGTACACATGTAGCCCGAAATATGGACGGCAACGCGTGTAATGTGCACATCAGACAGTGCAGTCTATGCACTTCTGATGTCTGTGCGTATCTGCCTCGTACACATGTAGCCCGAAATATGGACGGCAACGCGTGTAATGTGCACATCAGACAGTGCAGTCTATGCACTTCTGATGTCTGTGCGTATCTGCCTCGTACACATGTAGCCCGAAATATGGACGGCAACGCGTGTAATGTGCACATCAGACAGTGCAGTCTATGCACTTCTGATGTCTGTGCGTATCTGCCTCGTACACATGTAGCCCGAAATATGGACGGCAACGCGTGTAATGTGCACATCAGACAGTGCAGTCTATGCACTTCTGATGTCTGTGCGTATCTGCCTCGTACACATGTAGCCCGAAATATGGACGGCAACGCGTGTAATGTGCACATCAGACAGTGCAGTCTATGCACTTCTGATGTCTGTGCGTATCTGCCTCGTACACATGTAGCCCGAAATATGGACGGCAACGCGTGTAATGTGCACATCAGACAGTGCAGTCTATGCACTTCTGATGTCTGTGCGTATCTGCCTCGTACACATGTAGCCCGAAATATGGACGGCAACGCGTGTAATGTGCACATCAGACAGTGCAGTCTATGCACTTCTGATGTCTGTGCGTATCTGCCTCGTACACATGTAGCCCGAAATATGGACGGCAACGCGTGTAATGTGCACATCAGACAGTGCAGTCTATGCACTTCTGATGTCTGTGCGTATCTGCCTCGTACACATGTAGCCCGAAATATGGACGGCAACGCGTGTAATGTGCACATCAGACAGTGCAGTCTATGCACTTCTGATGTCTGTGCGTATCTGCCTCGTACACATGTAGCCCAAAATTTGGACGGCAACGCGTGTAATGTGCACATCAGACAGTGCAGTCTATGGACTTCTGATGTCTGTGCATATCTGCCTCGTACACATGTAGCCCGAAATATGGACGGTAACACATGCAATGTGAACGAAGCCTTAAGGCTACTATCACATTAGGACGTTGCAGTTTAATGTGACGTTAAAGTCGCTCCGCAAAGTAACAACGCAACGCCGCCAAAAAGTCGCAAAGCAGCGTTACAACTGCATACAGCATGTACAGTAGAAAATACAGGCAATGAAGAGTATGTCGCCAAGTGTTACTGAGCATGTGCAAACAGTCTAACGCAGCTAAAAACGTGTGTAACGCACAGCATGCAGCACTTTCATTTAACGTGCAGCGTTAGACACCAACGCAACGTCTGCACTGTGAACAGGCCATTGATTTTTCATTGCTGTGAGTTATTCAGCGTTACATGTAGTTTTAACGTGCGACTTTAATGTTGCACTGTGAAAGAGCCCTAAATGTTATGCAACTCATACAGTAGCTAGAAAACAAAGATAAAAAGACTGGTAAACACTCCATACAGTTTAATACACTTTCAGTTTTGCTTCATGGATATAGTCAGTATATCTAACTTTTTGGTTTCATCTTGCAGACTCCTAATGGATTACTGCTAACCCCAAGTCCCCTTCTATCAAGCATCCATTTCTGGAGCAGCCTTAGTCCTGTCGCTCCACTGAGTCCTGCCAGGCTGCAGGGACACAACACTTTGTTTCAGGTGAGTTCTAATAACATTTTATATAAAAGTTACTGAACACTACTGGCTTTACCAAGATCAAATCCTGCCGAAATGCTGATGTTCGTGTGCAGTCTCTATCAGTGTTGCAGCAATCTGCAGGTATTCTGCTCTGGTCTGGCCTGACTATAGGACTATTTAGCAAAAAGAGTTTGTCCTGTTTGAACACTACAAAACAAAAAACAAAGATTTTTAGCTGTAGTTGGATTCTGAGTCAGGAAAAGAAGAATGTGAATCCATTAGTAAAGAAACAAGAATTAATTGGGAAACTGTGGTAAATAGATCGAACCTTTTATTATGAATTACACCTCAATGCCACTTCTTCATTGCCATTTAGCTTTACGTTAGGGAGTTTTCTTCGTTTTCCTAAATATATCCCACCATGGGGAGTCCTGAGCCTCACTGGTGTTAATAGCAAACTGAAAGTGAAAATACTATTAGAACCAATATATAATTTATATGTGCAGAGTAAACTATTAACTTACAAACAAAACAAAGCATTTTTAATAGCACACAGGCTGCTAAAACTATTGCCAGCTCTACAGCTAACCCCCCTCTGGGTTAGACATTCTGCCCCCAGTCCTCTGCAATTCTAACAGAGGTTTTGTTCTCACCAGCACTAGTCATACACAGTCCGCTGGTGGCAAGTCCCCCCCCCCCCCCCCCCGGTACACCACTCCTGCTTTTTAGACAATGTAAATACATGGAGACAGCATACCTTAGGCTTTGCTCCACCCAAAACACATGACCCTACTGTGCTCCAGTACACAGCATTATTGCAAAGCCTGCTGTGTACTGTCTATTTATTGTATTTACCTCTCCAGTTCTGATCTCTTCTCTTCCTTGTGTTCTGTACTCTCTACCAAATCATCTCTAGTCAGGGTCACGGCCCACTAACTATTGAGCTGCCAGCAACTAGTAGCTGCAACCATAAATGGTCATCTGAATCCATCATTCTTCATTGTTCCGCAACCTGGGAGGTACTTCCTGAATTGCGGCTTAGCTTCCGATTGGAGGAAGCTCACAGGAGGCGGGCAGCGACTGGGACAGAGGCGGAAAGCGTGCATTGAATGACATACAGACAGGGCCAGTTCAGGTAACAATTGGGCCCTAGGGCAAAATTAGCCTGGGGGGCCCCCCAACAGACACCCCCCCCCCCACCAAAAAGCGTCATTAGGGGCCCTTTGTTGCAGCCAAATTTCCCCCCTGGGGCCTTGAGTTGGCTGCTGACCCTCCCCCAATCACCTCCCAATTTAACTGTGCTCCTTGGGGCCCTGCAGAGTCTATGGCCTCAATTCACTAAGATCATGCTGGAGATAATAAGGCAAGAGTAAACTTACCACCACACAGTGAGAGAGTTATCTCTTCATTCCTAAAGTTACCTCCTCTGTAGTTAAGTTACCTCCTCTGTAGTTAACCTCTTGCCGACCGTGTCACGCCGGTAGGCGTGGCCGCGGCGGCAGCCCCAGGACCGCCTAACGCCAATTGGCGTAAAGTCCTGGGGCTCTGTTTTGCAGGAGATCCGTGCAGGCTGCGCGCGCATCTCCTGCTTGGGGGGCGGAGCTCCGCCCCGCCTTCAGTCTCCGAGTGGCTATTGCCGCTCGGGAGACTGTTAGACGGCGTGATCGCCGTCTATTTACTCTGTGCAGCGCTGCGATCAGCAGCAGCGCTGCACTGGGGACAGCCGTGTGACACGGCTGTCCCCATGGGGGACAAGAGAGCGATCGGCTCTCATAGGCAGAAGCCTATGACAGCCGATCGCCGTAATTGGCTGGCTGTGGGGAGGGAGGGAGGGAGCGAGGGAGGGAAGGGATTTAAAGGAAGAGGGTTTTTTTTTTTAAAAAAAGCGGCAACACAAATATTTATTAAAAAAAAAATAAACATGGGGAGAGCGATCAGACCCCACCAACAGAGAGCTCTGTTGGTGGGGAGAAAAAGGGGGGGGGGGGGGAAATCACTTGTGTGCTGTGTTGTGCGGCTCTGCAGCTTGGCCTTAAAGCTGCAGTGTCCTTTTAAACTAAAAATTGCCTGGTCACTAGGGGGGTTTAGCCCTGCAGTCCTCAAGAGGTTAAGTTACCTCCTCTGTACTTTTTTTCACACGCAGTTAATTAACAGCCGTTCTTTAACTTTTGAATTCTGGAGTTATTTTAAAGACAGAAGAGTTAACTTTAGGTTTGCCTGAGGTAAAATGTTTCCTGAATACTACATGCCTCGTCACCATGGTGATACCTATAGAAACATTATTAAAGACAGGAGATGAGCTTAGTGAATTGAGGCCATTGTCAGTGTAGTGTCTCACCTGCCCGCCAGCACAGATGAGATACTATTCTGCCGAAGACTCTGCAGAGGCCCTGGGGAGCAACAGTTAAGATTTGGGGGGGGGGGGGGGGGGAGGACAGCTTAGGGGTCCCCACAAGCTCTGGGGCAATTGCCCCTTTTGCCTCTATAGTAGTGCCGGCCCTGAATACAGAAGGTAAATAGGGGGGCACAGGAGACCCCGGGGGGGACTAGAGGCAGCAATTGTGAGTCCCAGAGGCATGTCATTATGCACAGGACATGCCTCTGTGGTCTCTCAAGATTTCAGATACATGCCTCGGGTTCTCTTTAACCACTTGAGGACCCAGCCTTTATCCCCCCCTTAAAGGGATCCTAAACTGAGAGGGATATGGATGTTTCCTTTTAAACAATACCAGTTGCCTGACTCTCCTGCTGATCAATTTCCTGCAGTAGTATCTGGATCTCACACCTGAAACAAGCATGCAGCTAATCCAGTCTGACTTCAGTCAGAGTACCCGATCTGCATGCTTGATGAGGGGCTATGGCCAAAAGTATTAGAAACACAGGATTAGCAGGAGAGTCAGGCAACTGGTATTATTTTAATAGGAAGAATCCATATCCTTCTCAGTTTAGGTTCCCTTTAAGGACCAGCGCTCATTTAGAAGATCTGTGCTGGGTGGGCTCTACAGCCCCCAGCACAGATCAAACAACAGGCAGAGCGACCAGATCGCCCCCTTTTTTCCCCACTAGGGGGATGATGTGCTGGGGGGTCTGATCGCTCCTGCCTGCGTGTGGCTGGCAGGGGGGGGGGCACCTCAAAGCCCCTTCCACCGCAGGATTTCCCCCCCCTCCCTCTTCTCCCTCCCTGCCCCAGAGATCGGAGGCTGCACAGGAACGGAACTGTCCTGTGCAGCCTCTAACAGGCTCCTGCCTGTCATGTGACAGCGATCCCCGGCCGCTGATTGGCCGGGGATCGCTGATCTAGTACAACGCTGCTACTGTTAGCAGCGTTGTACAAATGTAAACAAAGCAGATTATTTCCGCTTGTGTTTACATTTAGCCTGCGAGCCGCGATCGGCGGCCCACGGGCTATTCACGGAGCCCCCCGCCGTGAATTGACAGGAAGTAGCCGCTCGCGGGAGCGGCTGTTTCCTGATCAATTAGCCTGCAGCCGGTGGTCCTGCAGCTGCCACTTTGCCGTCGCGCGTTATGAGTGCACGGTCGGCAAGTGGTTAACCACTTGCCGTCCGCGCACTCATACCGCGCGTCGGCAAAGTGGCAGCTGCAGGACCAGCGACGCAGATCTGCGTCACCGGCTGCAGGCTAATTAATCAGGAAGCTTCCTGTCAATTCACGGTGGGGGGCTCCGTGAATAGCCTGCGGGCTGCCGATCGCAGCTCGCAGGCTAAATGTAAACACAAGCGGAAATAATCCGCTTTGTTTACATTTGTACAACGCTGCTAACAGTAGCAGTACTAGATCAGCGATCCCCGGCCAATCAGCGGCCGGGGATCGCTGTCACATGACAGGCAGGAGCCTATTAGAGGCTGCACAGGACAGATCCGTTCCTGTGCAGCCTCGGATCTCCGGGGGAAGGGAGGGAGGGAGGAGAGGGGGAATCCTGCGGTGGACGGGGCTTTGAGGTGCCTCCCCCGCTAGCCACACCCAGGTAGGAGCAATCAGCAATCAGACCCCCCCCCCCCCAGCACATCATCCCCCTAGTGGGGAAAAAAGGGGGGCGATCTGGTCGCTCTGCCTGGTGTTTGATCTGTGTTGGGGGCTGTAGAGCCCACCCAGCACAGATCAGCAAATACAGCGCTGGTCCTTAAGGGGGGGGGGGGGTGTAAAGGCTGGGTCATCAAGTGGTTAAGTCTATCCAGCAAAGATAATGACTGCACTTGGGGACTTGGAGTTGTCAATGGCTGCACTGCATAATCTTGCAGCATTAAACGGAACCTGAAGTGAGAGACATTTTGAGGCTGCCATATTCATTTCCTTTTTAGCAATACTGGTTTCCTGGCAGTCCTGCTTATCTCTTTGGCTGCAGTAGTATATGAATCACACACGTGAAAGAAGCATGTAGCTAGTCTTATCAGGTCAGAAACACCTGATCTACATGCTTGTTCAGGGCCTATGGCAAAATGTATTAGAAGCAGTGGGTTAGCAGAACAGCCAGGCAACTGGTATTGTTTAAAATTAAATATATAAGCCTCCATATCCCTCTCACTTCAGGTACCCTTTAACCCAACCTGACCCCCCCCCCCCCCCCAAGTGCAACCAGTTATCCAGTCCCTGTCCTTCGTAAGCACTGTGGTCCAGCATCTTCCCCTCACAGGTAATCCGTGTGGCTAGTATCTGTCGCCCTGCCCTTGGTAATTGTTGTGCCCAGGACTTCACAGGCAGGGATCACGCGTGCCAAAAATGGTAAATAGGCACTTAATGCTTCCCAATGCACTGTTGCAGTGGGATACTACTACTACTAATGTATCTTATGCATGTTAGATACTACTGTGACAGATATATAAAAATAAACCGAGTACACTGTAGCTTGTAGCTCTGTAGGATATAGAACACTATTCTGATTAGAATGCTTTCTTTTTCCTCCCAAAGTTTCCCAGTCTGTTGAATAATCACCTGCCAATGCAGTTACCAGGATTGGACAGAGCTTCATCTCCAGTGCTTCTATCATCCAACTCCCAAAAGTCCTGATGACGTTTCACAGCATAATGAACTCACAGGTTTAATTTACATAGTAATTAAACGCAATGAGAAGAGGACTAGTCCGAAGTTACCAAGACTTCAATCACTACACCGGATGCATCTGAAGAGTTGGCAAAAAGCATCCTCTGTCTATTTGTGGACCAGAATTTCAAGAGACTTATCACAGGCAGACGTCGGGGTATCTGTGTAGTTGGCAAACGGCAGGTTATTCATTCACATACAGAAGACATGGAAGAGAAATGTGAGGTTTGGCATTTATAACCTTTTAAAAAAATGCCATTTGCCAGTCTGTAATGATGATCTTTTGTCTTTGTTAGTATTAAGTTACATACTCACCAGAAGATGGATCAGGGAACTCCCGGCGACGTGACCCAACAAACAAGCATTCCCCGATCCAAGAACATGCGACGGCACAAAGGAGAATTCAAATGATTACAGCACTTTGGGCAAGAGTCCTTGGGGATCTAGAAGATTCGATCTGCCATGACAATCGAAATCACATGTTGCAAAACATTGTTTGTGTAATCGTGCTCGCGTACCCAAGTCACAAAATCACAGAATAGATCACAGCTCGCACACGAGAAAAGAAAAGTCATGTCACACCTGGAACAAATATGCAGCCAGCTATTCTTTGCATACTTGTTCTGGGCCAATGATCTGGTGGAGGATCAGCATAACAGTCAGGCAAGTAGCATAATCATTTAGGGCCAGTGCACACCAAAAAGCACTAGCGTAATCACAAACGCTCAGCTTTTTTTTTTAAAGTGATTTTTCAGAGCGCTTCCAGGCATGTGCCTAGCGATTTTCTAATCATGCCTAGCGTGTTTTGGAGCGTTTTGGTGTAGAGTTTATTTTTTGTTACAGTAGAGCTGGAACTGAACAGCTTATGTAACAAAAATGCTTTTAAAATGGCTCTGTTCTAGCGCTTTTCAGAGCAACTTTCCTTAACATTGAGGCTGAATCGCTTCAGAAATAAGCTGAAATTCTGCAGGACCCGCGTTTGCGTTTGGGAGAAAATCACATTGCTCTGGTGTGATCCATCCCATTCAAATACATTAGCCAATTAGCTAAGCGCTTTTCAAAAGTGCTCAGCAGCACTCTTGGTGTGCACCAGCCCCTAGAGCTGGTCATTGAGATGCTAGTAATTCCAGGTTGCCTTGCACTGTCCATGTAAATTAATTGGGATTAAGCTAATCAGTTGCCTTTCCTGTAATTGGCCAAATTCCAAGCAGCATACATTTCACATGGATGGGGTTGCACAAGGGAATCATTTAAACCTCACTAACCATCTCTGCTTGCCACCCAGTTTATGTGGGGGTTCCAGTATTCACTGTACCATATTTGCCATTAAAGAGACACTGAAGCGAAAAAAAAATGATGATATAATGAATTGGTTGTGTAGTACGGATAAATTACTAGAAGATTAGTAGCAAAGAAAATCTTCTCATTTTTATTTTCAGTTATATAGTGTGTTTTATAACATTGCATCATTCTCTACTATTCGCAGTTTACACACTACTCAGCATTCTAAATGATTTTTGCAGAGCAGAAATTCTTCACTGACAGCTGCGATAATAAACTTTAGAAGACAGCCCTCTCCACTTCGAGCTTAATGACTTTTTTGCATAGAGATAACAACTGGAGTTTCTTAACTCTTCCTGTACTGGAAAGAATTAGACTTATGTCTCTGATCATAATGTTTTATTTCTTAGCTGTACTACACATTTTTTTTTTTATTTTTTTCCGCTTCAGTGTCTCTAAGTATTCGGAGTTCTATTAACTATTCTTTTCTTAAAGGAATACTTAAGTCAGCAAAAAAAAAATGACTTCTACTCACCCGGGGCTCTCCTCAGCCCCTTGAAGCTGAACGGTGCCCTCGCCGTGTCCCTCCGATGTGCCTGGACGCCGTCACCGGCCGACAGGCTGGGAACGCGGCTTATTAGCCGCGTTCCCGGCCGCAATAGCATTGTAGAGGGCGCTATTGCGGCCGGGAACGCGGCTAATCAGCTGCGTTCCCAGCCTGTCGGCCGGTGACGGCCAAACCGGAAGTCACCGCCGGCGAGTCCAGGCGCATCGGAAGGACACGACGAGGGCACCGTTCAGCTGCAGGGGGCTGAGGAGAGCCCCGGGTGAGTAGAAGTCATTTTTTTTGCTGACTTAAAGGATACCACAACTGACATGTGGCATAATGAGATAGACATGGGTATGTACAGTGCCTAGCACACAAATAACTATGCTGTGTTCTTTTTTTTCTTTCTCTGCCTGAAAGAGGTAAATATCAGGTATGTAAGTGGCTGACTCAGTCCTGACTCAGACAGGAAGTGACTACAGTGTGACCTTCACTGATAAGAAATTCCAACTATAAAACACTTTCCTAGAAGAAAATGGCTTCTGAGAGCAAGAAAGAGATAAAAAAGGGGGGAATTCTTATCAGTGAGGGTCACACTGTAGTCACTTCCTGTCTGAGTCAGGACTGAGTCAGCCACTTACATACCTGATATTTACCTCTTTCAGGCAGAGAAAGAAAAAAAGGAACACAGCATAGTTATTTGTGTGCTAGGCACTGTACATACCCATGTCTATCTCATTATGCCACATGTCAGTTGTGGTATCCTTTAAGTATTCCTTTAAGCCTGGTACACATATCTAATTTTTATTGGCCAATTTGACCAATTCCATCAGAGCTTACCATATTTTCCAAAATATAAAACCCACCTTTTCTCCCCCAAAAGTGGGGAGAAAGTCACTGCGTCTTATATTCCAAATACAGAGTCCCTGACTTACGAACGCACATCGATACGAACTGTCGCAATGCCAGAGACTTCCTGTATTGTCCCTGTGTCGTCCTCGGTGCCCCCATGTATAAATAGCAGCGACAATGTTCCTCTCACCTCATCCATCGGAGCCTGCGGTGGTCAGAGACCTCTCCTCTCCCTCATTGCTCCCCTAGTGCTGGTCTAGTGTAATGACGCAATCAGCAGAAGCTGGCACTAGGGGAGCAGTGAGGGAGAGGTCTCGGATTGCTGCGGGGAGCAGCAGACACAGAGGAGGACACAAGAGGTACAAGGGGAACACAATAATTGGGGGGAGAACATGTACAAGATGCCTCTGGACGCAGTAGGTTTATTTAATTTTTTTGCTTCTCTAGTTTTTGTCCTCTAAACCTAGGTACATCTTCTAGTGCGGGCATCTTATTTTTTAGTAAAATACAGTATTTAGACAATCTGTTCATAGTATTCCAAATATTAGCCCTCATGCTACATAGGTGGTAAAATTGGAGAAATCAAAATTGGATGCGTGTACTAGACTTGTTTTATGGTATATGTAGACGGCCTGCTTGTTATCAAGTGAATATTCTAATTATTTGCTGGGAGGGGATCTAGTATGTTTAAATACACACATAGGGCAACAGAGTGGAAGTCCTGCTGTCCTCCTACCACTATTATTACAGGACTGCCTGCCATCCTCTGAATCACACAGAGGTGACCAGGGTAGGAGGGACTGTGTGTGATATTTAACCAACCAGAGTGGACATTGTTAGTAAGCTGAAGTGTAATGAAGACTTGAATGTGTTTAATAATATTAGTGTTGTGTGAAGTAATGGCTGTGAAGGAAGGAAGGGAGCTGGGCATGGTTTCATTATTAGGCTTTATGCGAGCAGCTAGTTACAGCAGTGCAGATGCAGAATATGCAAACAAAATGTAGTGCAATGCAAACTCCAGGTAAGTAATAGGGTGGAACACAAAGGCACTAAACAGACCCTCACAGCGGCTGCTTCACATCCAAGGGGCGCTTGTTCACGTGACTTGCCTGGTGTTTGCATTGCACTAAAATTATGTGTGCAGATCCTGCATCTGCACACCTGTAACAAGCTCCTCCAATAAAGCCAAATAATTGGACACCGCCAGTCTCCCTTCCTGCCTATGCTACATTTTGCCTACCCTGTCACCTGTGAACATGTCCTCAACTGCTTCTGGCAGCCACAGCGGTGAGTGAACCATTTTTAGCTTGTTGTTTTTCCCCTGAAGTGCTGCAGATCCTCCTTACTTCTTGTTGCACTTGTCTGAAACAATCCCTTCATGTTAAATTGACTGAAATGCCATAGAACTGGCCAACAAAGCAAAATTAGTTGCATTAATGATTGTGCCCCTACATATAGAAGGCAGTGACTTTCACTTCAGTCACCCTGCCGATCGACTCATCTGTCCTGCTACAGTATGAAAACCATCACCTCCAATCCTGATCCGCACAACAGGGCCAGGTACCCGCAGCAGCCGCACCCACACAGACTCCTTTCCAGAGAGGGTCAGTCAAAAGTTATGTTTTTACAGTTAATACAAATTGTATGCAGATTGGAATTGGTCCAGTGAAATGTACTTCATGCATGTAAGCTGTATGAAATGTGCATGCAAGCCAGAAAGATTTGCATCTTACTGACCATCTCCACAGCTCTCTGATTAATGTGCAGAGAAATGTATGCTGCACACTGGCTGTGTTGTGCAAGGAAGAGCTCCGAGAATTATTGGCTGAATTCACACCATGTGCATTTCTGTTTTGCAGGCGGTCTACAACTACACAGCGCAGCACACACGCTTCACGTTATTTTTATGGCATAAACAATTGCCATGTAATGCACAATTTTTTGCAGGTTACCCAGAAACACACTGAGACAGTGATGTGAACATACCCACAGAATTGTATGGGCAGGAAGATCACTTGTGGCACCGCAATGCAACACACTAAGGTGACTGAGCACACTTGTGCAGTGCTCTGCAATATAGGTGGCTGTGTGCTTCACAGAAACTCTCGGCACTTGCATGGTTTACAGAACGCACTGCTGTGCAACACACCAGTCTGACCATCAAACAATGCTGCCTGATGTCCTTTTGTGTCACACAGTCAAATGATGATCACAGAAAATGTAATTTTTTTTGACCGGATGAGCATTTTTGGGGAAATTTGTATACAGCTTGGTAATGGGCCAATCACATACAGTTTCAATCTGCACACAAATTGCAATAACATTTGTATTAAGTCATAAAACCCATTGATCACCTCTAGTAAGAAGGCTGGTGAGCACCCTATGGGCCCGTTTACATTTATGCATCATAAGTAAAAGCTTCATCACAACTAAGTGCTGCATGCATTTTGTGGTGCTTTCCCAATACAAAATATACAAAAGCTCATGACAACGTGTATTAAAGCGCATAAGTTGTCAGTGTAGACTTAAAGTGAACCTAAATTGAAAAAAAAAAGGACTAATTTACCTGGGACTTTTACCAGCCCCCTGCAGCCGCCGTGCCGTCACAAAGCAATCCTCCCTAGTTTTGTTTTAATGCGCGGCCCCGGTCTCTGCTGTGACTTGACTCGCCAGTCAGCCGGCCAGAAGAGGGTCGCTGCGGGGGACTGGAGGAACACTTAGTGACAGTACGGGCACAGGGTGGTGGTAGAAGCCAGGTAAGTTAGTCTTATTTTCATTTTAGGTTTCCTATAAGCCTGAAAACCTGCTATCCTTTGACACCAAGTTACCGGTATGATTGGCACTGGAGGTTTCTTTTCATGCTGTGACAGAGCGGTTACTGGAAGAGGCACAGGCAGTTAGATAGTCAACCTACATTAACACAAGGGTGCTGCTGACTTCATTTAATGATCGATACAAAATCAGAGGCTCAATACTGGCTTTATAACCAGTGTTAAAATACAAATCTGGTTAATAAAAAAAAAAAGTACACCTACCCTTTCCATTCAGCGACCAAAGATGCTTGATTATTTTCAATCTATGAATGTGTTCTTGGATGCTCTATCTCCAAAGTATTAATCGCTCCTCAGTCACCTATCCCAATTTCATGTACACTTTACCTAAAAGGACATACGGCTGAGCCCCTCCCCCCAATTCTATGTTATGCACTTGAGCTTTTGTAAACTATAACCGGCTGTGCCTTTTTTCTTTGCATAATGTTTTGTAAATGTTTTCTATATTTTTGCATTGTTAGGAACCTTTAGGAAGGAACCTCTGATAGAATTTTTATGCCCATTTCCTAAACACGATATGTACTCTAGCTATGTTTATATTTAGTGCTTTTTAAGTGTATGGAATTTGTCTTATCCATGGTTTTCCTTTTGTAGGGAATAATAAAAAAAATAAAGGTTTTTATTAATGTATTTTTTATGAGTTTTAGAAGATTATACTTACTAATGATGATTACTAACTACTGAATACTGTAAGCGTATATTCTGCTAACAAAGGGCATGCGTGTTTATACACTCTCCTAGTAGTATTAAGTGTTTATATAATGCCAACATCTGTAACTGTACAGAGTACATAGTAAAGTCTCTGTCCCTCAGAGGTGCTCACAATCTAATCGCTACCTTAGTAATAGGTCCATCATAGTCTAGGGACAATTGTTTGGGGGAAGCCAATTAACTTATCTGTATGTTTTTTGGATGTGGGAGGAAACCAGCGTGCCCGGAGGAAACCCACACAGACACGGGGAGCATATACAAACTCCATGCAGATAGTGCCCTGGCTGGGATTCCAGATAGTTGGTGTTCAGGTGGATTTGTATATGAATAATGGAGATCCTGTGTAAGGATGGCCATATGCTTCAAGATTTCCACCCAATGTTCCAAAATGATTGATTCTTTAAATTCAGAAGTTATCGACTCCTACCACACACTGCACATCAATCTCCAATGGATTCCAGAAGGGAATCTAATGAACTGCAGAGTTGCACTGTTCAATGCAGTGCAAAGCTATAGGCCATCAATCTAGCAATAGTCTTGCCTCCGATCTACCTACATTGGGTCCTGAACGATCAATACTATTAATCAATATTTGGCCAAAATCAAAATAATAAAAAAAAAATGATTGATCTCACATTCTGGCGAATTGATTTCCAACAGATGAATCAAATCTGCATGAAATCAATAGGCAAAATGGAAGAGTGTATGGGCAACTTAAAAGTTCTGAACTTCCAAATCGGAGTTTTTTTGTTTGGTTTTTTTTTGGCCCACTAATTAAATATGCACATGCCCATAATGTAAGGACATTAAAGGGAACCTGAAGTAAGGAAAATTATTTAAAATAAACGTATGATGTAGCTGCAAATGAATATTACATACTAACCTCACTGTCAGTTCCTCTCAGAAGCTCACCATTTTCTTCTTACAGTGATCCCTTCCAGTTCTGACAATATTTTGTCAGAACTGAAATATACCAGTTGCTGTCAGTTATATATCAGCAGCTGTCAGTTACACCTGAATGTGCAAGATAATGTCCATGTTTCCCTATGGCTCAAGTAGGTGATATTACAGTTTAACAGTGTGCTGACCAGGAAGCTGTTATGGGTTAATGGCCATTTTTAAATGGAGGACGAAGGAGAGAGAGATTGAGGAGTAGACTACACAGGAGGTAAGTATGACCTGTGTATGGGTATTTTGACTTTTTATTTTCAGTTCAGGTTCTCTTTAAAGAGAACCGTAACTGAGAGGGACATGGATGTTTCCTTTTAAAGGGAACCTGAAGCGAGTAAAATTTAAAATAAAAACATGAGGTAGCTGCAAATGAATATTACATACTAACGTCATGGTCAGTTACTCTCAGAAGCTCACCATTTTCTTACAGTGATCCCTTCCAGTTCTGACATTTGGTCAGAACTGAAATAGACTAGTAGCTGTCAGTTATATATCAGCAGTTCCAACTGAATGTGCAAGGTAATGTCCATGTTTCCCTATGGCTCAAGTGGGCGATGTTACAGTTTAACAGTGTGTTGACCAGGAAGCTATTATGGGGTAACGGCCTTTTTTTAAAATGGAGGATGGAGAATTCCATTGATCACAGCGGACAAACGGGATGCAGGAGAGGAGAAAGAGTGATGAGTAGACTCCCCGGGAGGCAAGTATAATATGTGTATGGTTATTTGGACTTATTTTCAGCTCAGGTACTCTTTTAACCAATACCAGTTGCTTGTCAGTCCTGTTGATCTCTTTGGCTGTAGTAGTGGCTGAATCACACACCTGAAACAAGCATGCAGCTAATCCAGTCTGAGATCAGTCAGAGCACCTGATCTGCACACTTGTTGAGGGGCTGTGGCTAAAGGTATTAGAGACACAGGATCAGCAGGAGAGTCAGGCAACTGGTATTATTTTAAAAGGAGAAATCCTTATCCTTCTCAGTTTAGGTTTCCTTTCACTACTTAACAACCGCGTCACATCAATGGGCGTGACCGTGGCGGCAGCCCCAGGACCGTCTAATGCCAATTGGTGTCAAGTCCTGGGGCTGGCTTTTGCAATGTGCTTGCATCTCCGCTTGGAGACTGTTAGACAGCAAAACCGCCGTCTATTAGCGTAGTACAGTGCTGCGATCTAAGGCAGCGCTGTACTGGGGACTCCTGGGACACAGGAGAGCGATCGGCTCTCATAGACTAAGGCCTATGACAGACTATCACCATCATTGGATGGCTGGGGGAAGAGAGGGAGTTAGGGGGGGAAAAATAGGGAAATTTAATACAAAAACCAACCAATATTTGCAAAAAAAATTAAAAATAAACACTGGAGGAGCGGTCAGGAACAGGAAGCTCTGTTGGTGGGGAGAAAAGGGGGGAGTAAATCACTTGTGTGCTGAGTTGCGCGGCCCTGCAGCAAGGCCTTAAAGCTGCAGTGGCCAATTTAGCAAAAATTGGCTTGGTCTTTAGGGGGGTTTAACACTGCGGTCCTCAAGTGGTTAAGAGTGTGTAATTAGCATGCACATATTTAATCAGCAAGATCCAAAGATAGAATAGAGAAAGAGGATTTACGATTTCTATTACAGACTGTCCCTGTGCATCATACAATTATCCACACTAGATTATAATGATGAATGAGATAGGGCTTTATAAAACACAAAACCACTACACTGAATTCTCTGTGAAACGGTGGGCTACTGGACTATTACATGACTTTATATATCTATAAAGAACAAGTGTTCTCCACTTCATTATACCAGTTGTGCTGCACATACTCCAAGATGCAAAACCTTTGCATCTCTAAGGTGCATACACATCCAATTTTGACTGGCTTACTTTACCACTTACATTTGGTATTCATTCCAACCGATTTTGAATACTACATGGAAGTGGTGCCATTGTTAAAATCATTGGCCAATTGAAATTGGATGTGTGTACACACCCTTATAAGGTCATGCTCATCACACCATAAGTACAGTACACCTTAAAGGATACCTGAGGTGAGAGTGATATGGAGGCTGCTATATTTATTTTCTTTTAAGCAGTACCAGTTATATGGTAGTCCTACTGATCCTGTGTCTAATACTTTTAGCCATAGACCGTGAACAAGCATGCAGCAGATCAGGTACTCCGACTCAACTGACTCAAGTTTTACTGGATTAGCTATATACGTTTGTTCCATGGATTTGACTCAGAAATTAATAATGCCAGAGAATCAACAGGGCTCCCAGGCAACTGGCATGGTTTACAAGGAACTAAATATGGCAGCCTCCATATCCCTCTCACCTCAGATTCCCTTTAAAGCATTATGCTCCCTTAACACTGTAGCCATTGCAACAGATAATATTTCTATGGTACGTTCACACCAGCAGTTTGTCGGAATAACATGCAGCATGCATTAAGTTTACTGGACAAGGTGTGCACATACAGTGGTAGTGAGACATTTCTATGGACTGCATTCAGGAAAAAACCTGATAAAAAAACAACGGATCTTCTTTTGTGATATGGGTGATGGTGTGTTCCTTCTCAGGTGTGTGTATATTCAATGTATTCTAATGGGAAGGTCCATTAGATATGTTCTAGTAGTTAATGTGAAATATCACCACTAGATGGTGCTCTAGAACTAAGGGTCTAAGGATAAAGTAATGGTGACCACTAACACATACATGTGAACATACATACCATACTGTCTGCTGCAATGCAACACAGCAAATGTAGTATGAAAGTACCCTTAACATTTAATCCAGCCACATTGTAGTCAGACCCTTGTGTGTCATGGTTTCCACACAGGAGATCTTTTTTTTTTTACTTCCCCTCTCTCATAAGAGGCATTGTGGACAGCAAAAAAGATGAACTCTCCTAAAATAAATGTACATTTTATTTTTGATAGTGAGAAAGAACCTCAAGTTTTTACTGTTGCCCATTATTTCTTATCTAGCATTATCCGGGGATCAAAAGGAACCGAACCTGGCTGTAACCAGAAGTGTGGGAAATCCCCAACTGGAATATAAACATAGCAGTAACAAACTAAGAGGGTGTAACCATCTCTCCCAAATTTACTAAAACATTGTATACAAATACAAGGACCACTATCACAAAACATGCAACATTTAAAGGGACCCTGGGTGCTGAATAAAAATTAAATTTGGACTTACCTGGGGCTTCCTCCAGCCACTTGTAGCCCACAAAGTCCTCCGGCATCCTCTTCTCCCCTCTCCTTGTCCCGCGGGCGGCTCCAGTAAACGACCACTCTCTAGCGAAGTCGCGTGTGAGCGCCGGTCGCGTCTTCCTGCCGGTCACCATAAGCCTCCTGCACATGTGCGGGACCAGGAGAGGGGAGAAGAGTATGCTGGAGGACCTCGCGGGCTATGGGGGACTGTAGGAAGCCCCAGGTAAGTCCACATTTTGTTTTTATTCAGCACTTAGGGTCCTTTTAAACTACATACACATCCCATAGTTACAAGTATGTTGCTGTCACTTCCAACAGGTAGTAAAAATCTGTCAGGTTTTAGACTAGTCCATCTCCTCACTGAAAATTCTCTTCTTCAATCTTAACAAAATCAATCCCTTTAAAATATCCAGTCAGCCTTCCTACTTGCTTGCACACTATCTTGGAAGTTAGACTGAGCAACTCCTGCTCTGTAAGTGCTTCTGAAAATAAAAGAAAACCCTAAGAATTCCCCCATGAGGAGATGGGCTAATCCAAAACCTGGCAGAGCTTTACAACCTACTGCGACAGCAACATAGGAAAAAAGTTATTTATAGTGCATTGTAGTCTGAGACGATTGTACAGTTTATACGTATGCATACACACGCATGTTTAACTTTTCACCATAGTGGTTTTTTAACCTACAACATGTAAAAACATCTGCAACTCCAGTACAATAGATAGGAGGCTTGTTACTTGAGCAGTTTTCAGGTAAATATTTATTCACTTCAAATATTACTGAGGTTAGGGGAAATGTGAAAAATAGGTACTTGGTATGAATTGCATGTGAATGCGGGACAGGGAGAAAATTACTTTTTTTTTTTTTAGGAAAACCAACCCTATCAAATCTTCATATAAACAGAGTTTATCCATCTTTGTTGATAAGCAAAAGCATGTTTTACTTTTAAACATGATAAAATCTTAAACTGTGCACATTTGTATTTTTCATTTTTAAGAACCAGTTTATTTTTTCAACCTGGACAATTTTATAAAACACCGTAGAAATCAGCACCACGGGGTGAGGAAGATAAAAACAAGAAAACCCAAAAAATAAAAAACAAACAAAAATGAATAATCACAAGTTCCTCTGTTGTACAAGGAGTTCTTCTGGAAAGTGCTTTACAACAAAGAAATCATATTTTCTCAATGTGATTTAAAACATGACTAATGTATTTCACATAATATTTATACTTCAAAAAAAGTACAATATTAATACAGGCTTGTCAGTTCAAAATAAACAGCAGTTTTGTTAGATCTACAGATTCCGCTCTCTCTCTGTCTTAATTTAAAGCAATTTACAAATTCTGAAAAGTAGTAGTGGTCCAATATTCACTGCTATTTAACATGAGCATTTTCTAAAAAGAAAAAAAAAAAGTAAAAAATAAAATAAGAAAATTCATTTTTAACATACTAGTTATATTAATGAAACAAACCCACATGTTCCACAATCACTATCCACAAATTAAGTTAAAAAAAGGTCACATAATACTGTTAAATAACCTACAAATTTCATTCTTTTCAGAACAAAAAATGGATGGCACAGTCCTGAATGCTGATGGATAAAACAACATCCGTCCATGCATACAGGATACACCAGGCGGATCAACAAGACCCTTTTTTGGGTGGGTGTGTTGGGGGGATTCAGTGTTGTATGTGCTAAACATACAGGTAAGCACTATATTTCAGAGACACTGTTGCCAGTAGGAAATGTATCTTTCATTACCAACACCAGATCCAACACGCTTGAACCACCGTGTAAAAAAAACCAACAAATACAGAAGATCAGAAGCTACGGATCGTGGAAAAAAAAATCTGTGGTTGTGCTTTTTGGTCTAAAAAAATTGATTTTTTTTTTCTTGTAACTGAATGAGATGCGAATAAAGCGGGACCAGCTGCTATGCCTGCTCTGTAAGAGAATAAACTAGCAGCATTCTGGTGGAAAAATGAATGAGAAACACTGTTCCCTTCACCCAAATCAGGTGTGCTACCAGTGCACCCCATAAAGCACCCCTGGAAAAGTGCACATGCTTTTTTCTGTTTAATGTAATGCTGCAATGCCTTAATAGAGATACAAGTACTGTAATACCTTCATAATGCTGCTCTGATTTTTATGCTAAAAGGACACAGAAGAAGAAACTGGAATAGAGGAAAATGGCAAGCTGTGTTGCATGAACCTCTTACATTTTAAAGTGTGACTTTACAAATTGGCCAATGAGAGGCTCATTTTTCTGCTTTGTACGCAAATGTGATGCAAACTGTATGATGCTTGAAAAGAAGCCAAAAAAAATCAGCAGAAAGTGCATTTGATTGGTCCATTTCCAAGCTGCAAACAATTTGCATTACATTTCCATGCAAGTCAGAAAAAGGAGTCTCATTTAGCAGATCTACTTGTGAGGTTTACAAGTACATGCCAGTATAATAAATCTATGTCTGGGCACTTGGGTAGCTGTAGATCCTCTGTGCACGCTATACAAGATAGCTTGGACTTTCCAGAATGATGGCAAAGCCATGCTCCAGCTTTTTAACAGTTCAGTGCAAGAGATTCAGCAGCCAGTACAGGCTCTAAGAACAGAGAGGCATCTGGGAGTGGAGGGAAGAGCCAGAGGGATGGGTGTAGCATAAAGTCAGGAAGGCCGACAGCTTCTTATAGAAACTGAACCTAATGGTCCAACGGCTTGCCAAGGGTACTGTACTTAACTTAGGAATTTAAAACAATTGGCAAAATTCTTAGTTTGACCATGTACTAGGATATGTGAAGGTTAGCTTCAAGTAGGTTTTATTTTCTATAAATTTAATTATTAATTTAGATATGTATACTTGTAGAGCAAATTATTCAGTAGAAAACCGCTTATGACTGAACAGAAATAGGATTTTTCTTCGCACACCCCCACGCACACACACACACCATTATCCTCCCAAAGTATTCCTATTTCAGTTTCCAAATCCGGTTGAATGTTCCAATCACAGAGGGTCTTCTACCTCTCCTTATAACATCGCTTATTAATTCAAGCAGGGGCAAAATTAGTTCCAAGCCCTCCCTTCATTGGAGGCATAGTGTATCATAATCACAGCCTTTTACCTTCATGTACTGACATTTTTGCACCAGTTCAGAGGGACAGCTGCCGACAGTTAGTTTAGTGGATGCTAAACCCTTCTCGGTTACCAAACGCAGCTGACATTAGGCGCGTGGTCTGTAATAACTGTGGCCCAAAACGCCCGCAACCTGCGGTAAACGCACTGAGATGAACGCTGCCATTCATCTCAATGCGGGACGCGGTTAATCCCAGCAGGAAATGCCGTGCACAGTCTCTTGTCTGAACGGCTGCATAAAATGAACTGTGCAATCCTCTGACTTGCCTTTGTAACCTTCAACTGCAAAAATAGTAGTGAACAATCTCAGTGGTTGGAAGTCCTCATCTACGTAATTCTTGTTCAAGGCCGTCCATAAGCACAAGTCTGCCATCTGTGGCTGCCATGCACTGATAATAGAGCAATATATATATTTATTTCAGCTAATAACACGGGAGAAATGAGTGACCAACCTCATTCATAAATGGTTACAGTATAAATCGGAAACCCATTTTCATTTATAACTTTCAAATACATTTACTATGCTTCAAACAAAACTGGATTCTGAAACACAAAAGGGTAAGAATAAAAAACAGACTGCTTTTAGGCTTTATTACCCCGTTTGCAGTTTGTGTAGAGTAGTTACTGTGGTGAACGTTGATTTTTTTTTATTTTATTAACAGAAAGGGGTAATTATTTTCATGAACTGCATGGTGCAAAAGGGCAGCAGGCGGTATCCTGCAACATCAAATCAGAAATCCACATTTAACTAGAAAAAAGATTTTAGAATAGGGTTTTCATTGGGGTGGATTAGTGGCCCACATGACAAGCAAGTATCTGAAGGAAGGACTGCTTATTGGCCACAGCAACCTAGTTGCATTTTTTTTTTTTATCATCATCAAACTACTGGTAGAGACTGAAGAGGTAGGATCAGATTGCTATGGGAAGTTTTTCTTTCCTTTGTGGATTGAAAATGATTTAATTTGCTTGTATTCCCAATTCCTAGCCTAAAGTGTACACCCATAAATGCATTAGAAAAAGTAGTGCAGCCTATGGTAACTAATCAGTGTTTTTCACCCCTTCTGGGCTGTTCATTGGCTTGGAGCGGTTGTGGAAGATGGTCATACATTTTATAAATCATTATGTTGATTGTTGTTGTCAAAAAAGGCAAGGAGGCGGATAAAGAGCAGACCTCCAATAGCCAAGCCATGTCCTCCACTAGGCTTAACACAGAAGAGTCCATCCTCAATACTAGATGTGGATAGAAGGGTTAAAAGACTTGATGCTACACTGGATCTTTGTTACACTGTATGCAATGCTTTTACAGGATTCCTTCCTATACCAGCTCAGACTCCCCAAACCAAGTTTTTACTTTACCTTCCTAGATCTCCTTTTTAGGGTTTATCATCTTGCTATAGATAATGTTAAATCAAAACTTGATTTTACTTGCACTTTATGGTGCCTATCTATTAAAAAGTGAAGAAAATAAAAGGTTTTTTTTTTTAATTACTCTTTATTTGTCAATTAATCTTCACTTATATAAATGTGGGACACTGTTTTGTTACTTAGCAAAATTACTTCCCTTACCATTTCCTAAAATGGCAATCATAAGCTGAATTCAATTGACTGAAGTAATGGTTTATCACACAGGACCATTAATTCTAACAGCAACTTATTTTAAAAGTAACATCACGTGGCTCACTGATTAACACTGTGGCTGCATAACGGCACTCTCACAAGTGGCAGTCTGCGCCCAAAGTGGCAAACCACGTGTTGGAACCAAACCCCTGTACTCCACTATTTCCTACAGAGTGACACTAATAAGGGCCCTTTTCTACAACAATTGATAGGCAGTGAACTCTCACAATTGCTTGCTGCTGTCTGGCAGCAACTGCATGCTGCTGCCAGGTAACTGCTTGCTGTTGCCTGGTTACTGCTCACTGAGCATGCAGTTCAGACACCTGTGGAAAAAGGTCCTAAAAGTGCAGATATCTGTCACTACCAAAGTGGAAATCTCTGTAGGCCTTTACCAATCTGATAACACTGTGGTACTGTAATAGTGGTGATTTCAGTAGATCATCTCTTTTGCAAATGTGTGAAACAGAAAAGTGCATTTATTTCAGAAGAAATAAGGACACGTTATCTGTTAAACAGCCTGTCTGCAGTCTAATTATAAATAGGCCCCTAACTCTGTTATAACACTTGGCATAAAACGTTTTTACCTTTTTAATATTAGACTTGAGAATCTCAGCTATATTTTTGTTTAGCCATAAAAATGTTCTTACTGAACATCAACTTCTAAAAGGTTTCCACTTATGTTTGTAAAAATGGAGAAATATCCTGGTACCTCCACTAACATCATGGAAAAGGTTTATACAAAGTTTACATTTGTAGTCTTGTTGATTTGCTATTATCCTCCTCCAATCTCCTGCCTCAATACTTGGATCAGGTCTCTGGATTTTGCAGTTATCAAACATTCTTACTGAACCTAAAAGAAGGAATTAATGGTGTGAATTGAGAGCATCATATATGGTCCATTTACCTCAATGCCGAGCAAAGGAAAAATAACTTGAATGGAAAGAACAGAATTTAATTAAAAAAATCCTAAGAAGAGAACCATAAACATGTCGGTAATAAAAAAAAAAATATGACGCATTCACAGATTATCAAGCCACTGCAACTTCTTCAGGCATTCGACTGTTTGTAATGGTAAATATTTAGACAGTAGTCATTTAGCAGCAATGATTCGGCAATAAATAATGTGTTGTGTCTCAGTCCTGCACGAGAATTGCAGCTATAGTCACACTGACAGCTGTAACCTACTGGCTCTAACAGCAGAAGAGACCTCAAAACCAACTGTACAAGCTTTGTCACACTGTGACAACAAATATTAAAAAGAAAAAAAAATATCTGCAAGCCTGAAATAAATGACCCCACTAAAGGTAGGTCAGTGTCGACAAACAGATAGTCCATTGTCCACCAGAAGTAAAAGTTGCCATAGAAGCTTCCGATATTGGTATGAAACCAGACTAGGAAAAACATCTTAGAAGAGCATGCTTTGTCGTCTGTTCTTGCCGTGCCCTACAAGACAACAGGAGACACAAGGGAAAATGGTCAGTGTTTAAAGCAACAAAAACATGGCAAACAAATTATATAGAACAAGGTGATACTGAACATGACACTAGAAGACTTTCCTTTCTATAGTTACACAGATTTTCGTGTTAATGTGGGAATGCCCTTTAAAGGACAACTAAAGTGAGAGACAAATGGTGGCTGCCATATTTATTTCCCTTTAAACAATACCAGTTGCCTGGCAGCCCTGCTGATCATCTGCCTCTATTACTTTTAGCCATAGACCCTGAACAAGCATGCAGCGGATCATTATTGTCAGATCTGACAAGATTAGCTGCATGCTTGTTTCTGGTGCGATTCAGACACTACTGCACCCAAATAGATCAGCAGGGCTGCCATTAACTGGTATTATTTGGAAGGACATAAATATGGCAGCCTCCTTATTCTCAGTTCAGATGTCTTTTAAACAGTTCACCATTGAGGGTTTTTTCCCCTTGTGGACCAGAGCAATTTTCACCTGCCAAAGCTTCTCCCTTTCATTCACCAATAACTTTATCACTACTAATCACAAAGAAATTATTTATATCTTGCATTTTTGCCACCAATTAGGGCTTTCTCTGGGTGGTACATTTTGCTAAGAATGATTTTATTCTAAATGCATTTTAACAGTAATAATAAGAAAAAAATGATTATTTCTCAATTTTCGGCCATTATATAGTTTTAAAATAAAACATGCTGCTGTGGATAAAGCCACATATAGTATTTACCCATTTGTCATGGGTTATTACAATATGACAATATTTTATTTGGAAATAAAGGTGTATTTTTTCAGTTTTATGTCCGGCACTAATTACAAGCTCTTACGTGCAAAAATAACAGTAATATACCCTCACGACATACATATTAAAAAAGTTAAGCCCCTAAAATAACTATATGTATTTTTTAAATATAATACAAATTTTATTTTGGCAACCATGGGAGAGTGGGGAGGTAAGAGGTTAATTTTATAGGAAAGGAAGGTATTTGCATGGGATGTGCTGAATTAGGGTGTAGTTTACTATTTGGCCACTAGATGTCCCCCTCAGTTTATCCCTAATGTGTTGCATTTTGCTCATACAGGTGTTACAGGAAGTAACACGTGTATGTTTCCACTTTCATTTTGTCAATAAGCACACGGCATCTCATTGATGCCGGTGCTCACCGACACCAGCACTTAGATTGGTGAATGGGAACTGGGTTCCCATTCTCTAATCTGTCTGCTAGCGGGGTCGCAATCAGAACGCAGGTACGCATATCAGCAGCGCGGCGAGGTACTTATATATCTACGCCCCTGGTACCATTAATAGCTACCAGTGGGACGAAGATATACTGCCTCTGCTGCAATAAGTGGTTAAAGTACTGTATAGCTTATATTCCTAACATTTCCTGTTTTCAGTTAAAGGGCCAGGTTTACAGCGTACCCACTAGCTCTCTCCCTCCATTGGCTGCTCCCTTCTATCTTTACTCAATGTGGGTGACATGTGAGGGAAAGTATTTAACAACCAGCTAATCAATCACTAACAAAATGATGCAAATGAATGAGGAAGGAAAAACTCAGAAAAAAAAAGGTTAAAATTTCCAAAAAATGGCATGGACATGTAGAGATATTAAAAAGAATTTAGAGGAGCATGTGCTCTATGTGATTAACTTTAGTGGTGTTCAATTCGAATATACTTATTGGGGTCCATTTTCACTGTGCTCGATTTGCAGAACACTCATGAAGTGTTTCCACCTAGAGTAGGAAATTGTACACATTACCGCACATGTGCAGTATGGATGTACCGGTTATCTGGAAGCACTGTGGGACGCAAGTGTTTCTGAAGCTTTCCAAGGACTCCTGAAGGTGCCAAATGTGAATGGGTGACAGCAGGAAAACAAGGAAGCGGTGAGAGGACTGGCATGGGTTCTATGGGATCTAGAGCCTTCTCTCTCCATGGTTGAGTAATTATTTTTATTAGATTGCTTCAGGGTTGCTTTAAGGTCTAATGAGTACATTTGTTTTTAAACTTTAGCTGCAGAAGGCCTCTTGCACACTGCAAGCGATTCAGATTCAGATTCCGCTTTTTAATCAGTTTTTACATCCGATTCAGATTCTGATTTGCAGTTTGCTCCCTGCACACCGCAAATCGGAATCGGAATCTGATGTAAAAACTGATTAAAAAGCGGAATCTGAATCGGAATCGCGTGCAGTGTGCAAGAGGCCGAAGCCTTGCTGGACATGAAGTAATATTTGACAGCAAACTTGCTAAGGTATCACCTGGTATATTTTCACACACGACTTGAAATGTCTTTACTAGAAGGATGTTCACTACGCTGAACTATGATAATGTTACCTGTCTCAGGATAGGAAGAATTTCGGAAACCAGGATCTTTCTGCAGCTGGATATCTTTAAGACTGAATATTGATACATCTGAAATGTGAAAAACACCAAAACACAATTACCATTCCATTACAAATTTAAGCCATTTCTATGAAACAGGAAGCCGGTACAAAGCATGACAAGCAATGCAGATCAACAAGACATCATGGTAAGCTGTAAAGTCTATTTGTGAATTCTGTGACAGCAGCACCTGTCTTGCCAAATGAAACCAAACCGGAAATTAAACCACCAATATTGTACTGGTTTAGGTTATAAGCAGTATTGCATTTTATAGATGTACTGCATATTTTAACTGCCTCACCTCTGGCAAGCAAGCCTAGCTTATATACACTCCTCTCCACCCATACTGTCATATGGTGCTGGGTGGAGCTGTGTGTACAGGGTTCTGCTTTAAACAGGAACTTTAACCCATGATTTAACTATATCCCGAACAGTAACCAATAACCCCTTTCCCACAAGAAATCTTTCCCTTTTCTTGAATAGCTCAAGGACACCTGTATGGCTGATATTGTGGTGAAACCCCTCCCACAGTGTGATGTTAGGGTCATGGCACTAACCGTTTCCTGTCTGTGAACCTCATTGCATTGTCGGAAATAACAGCTGTTTCCAACTGTCAAGCAAGCAACATCTCCCTCTGTCAGGGAAGTTTCTAGGCTAAATTTCACCCAGGGCGAGGGTGTAAAAATCGCCCCCCCCCCCCCCCCCATGGAGCCAGGCATAGGTGCCTGCAGTATAGGTTAGCTACGTAGGTGCCTCCAGTATAGGGTAGCCTGTAGAGTTGCCACCAGTATAGGTTAGATAGGCAGGTTCCCCTTTATATAGGTTAGATAGGTAGGTTCCCACAGTTTAGGTTACATAGGTAGGTACCTGCAGTATAGGTTAGATAGGTAATTTCCCCCAGTATAGGTTAGATAGGTAGGTGCCAGCAGTATAGGTTAGATAGGTAGGTTCCCACGAGTATAGGTTAGATAGGGGGGTTCCCACAGTTTAGGTTACATAGGTAGGTACCTGCAGTATAGGTTAGATAGGTAATTTCCCCCAGTATAGGCTAGATAGGTAGGTTCCCGCAGCTTAGGCTAGATAGGTAGGTTCCCGCAGTTTAGGCTAAATATGTAGGTTCCCGCAGTTTAGGCTAAATATGTAGGTTCCCGCAGTTTAAGCTAGATAGGTAGGTTCCCGCAGTTTAAGCCAGATAAGTAGGTTCCCGCAGTTTAGGCTAGATAGGTAGGTTCCCGCAGTTTAGGCTAAATAGGTAGGTTCCCGCAGTTTAGGCTAAATAGGTAGGTTCCCGCAGTTTAGGCTAAATAGGTAGGTTCCCGCAGTTTAGGCTAGATAGGTAGGTAGGTTCCTGCAATTTAGGTCAGATAGGTAGGTTCCTGCAGTTTAGGCTAGATAGGTAGGTTCTCACAGTTTAGGTTAGTTAGGTAGGTTCTCGTAGTTTAGGATAGATAGGTAGGTTCCCGCAGTTTAGGCTAGATAGGCAGGTTCCTGCAGTTTAGGTTAGTTAGGTAGGTTCCAGCAGTTTAGGATAGATAGGTAGGTTCCCGCAGTTTAGGCTAGATAGGTAGGTTCCCACAGTTTAGGCTAGATAGGTAGGTTCCCGCAGAATAGGTTAGTTAGGTAGGTTCCCGCAGTATAGGTTAGTTAGGTAGGTTCCCGCAGTTTAGGCTAGATAGGCAGGTTCCCACAGTTTAGGCTAGATAGGTAGGTTCCCGCGGTTTAGGCTAGATAGGTTGGTTCCCGCAGAATAGGTTAGTTAGGTAGGTTCCCGCAGTATAGGTTAGTTAGGTAGGCTCCCGCAGCTGTGTGGCAGGCGGGGGGAGCGGACATAAATAGTTATAACTCACCTGCTTCCGCCGAACCCGCACAGCTTCAATGTCCTTCATTTTCCGGCATCTATCTCATTAGTAACAGCGCTCCCTGTGATGACATGCGTTACCATGCGACAGACGCCGGGAGAGGAAAGACATTGAAGCAGCGGGGGAACGGCTGAAGAAGGTGAGGTGTAACTATTATGTGTGCTCCCCCGACTCCTGCGCCCGTTCACCTGACCGCACAACCATGCGCCCCGGGCAAATGCACGTATCGCACGCCCATACAAACGGGGCTGCCCTCTGTACATAGAACTCTCAGTAAACAAACATTTCGGCAGAGATCACCTAACAGGACTAAACATGTGGCCACCTGTTATTAATTTCTGAATGTAGATCTGGATGAGGAAACCTCTTACAATGGGCAAACACGACTAAATGATTCATAAGTGAATATTGTAAAATATAAGTAATTTTATTTATCACGTTATTTTCACTAAAGTTCCTCTTTAAAAAGAGTAAGCAGATCCCTGGGTGGAGCTGTATGCACTGTGTTCTGATTAAACCCATTTGGTATACAAATCAAACCCCCTGGCATATTTGCAGCAGTCATACCATTGCCAATATCTAGAACTGAAGTCAATTACTTCTAATGCACTGTATCATCACCATTGCACTAAATGGACAGAGCAAGGCCATTCTCAAACAATACAACATGCACTACACACTTCTGCTGATAAATACAAATTCATAATCTTACTTTCTGGCAAGCTATGAGTTTTTGTTCCAAGACTTCGGAAGTACGCATGCTTCATTGCATCCTCTGCTGAAATCCGCTTTTTAGATTCATACTGTAAAACACAACATTATATCATGAGAATCTGGAAGCCAGCTGTTCCTGTTGGACACTAAGCCACAGCATGTTATGTAAAAGCATTAGAATACACAGCATTACATCAGCACTAAAGTATATCAAGAGCCTCAGGATTTGTCTAGACCCCAACAGAAGACGAGACTAGCTTTCCAATGTTATTGGTTATCACCTACTATGAGCAGTCTGAACACATTTCTAAGACTGGTTTCACCAGCTTGCTTAAAGTGATACTCCACTTTAAATGAAAATCAAATCAGTGTTTTGGAAGACCTTTTTTAATTAATTGATATTAAAGGATCAGTTTCAATTGAAACGTTTCTTTGTGGAATGGGCATTTTGGTCCCTTTTAGCCCCTTACACACTCCTAAGAGTTCTCCATGAGTTTTCTGAGCAATATGTGTCTTTGTGAAAGACAGACTGTCAAGAAACCTGCCCTCTTGTCGCTGTAAAAAACCCAAAAACGAACTGCACAAAGCAAGAGCTTGTTCCTCATTTTCAACACCTGGACTAATCCACTGACAAGAAGCCAACTTGGACACTCCCACATCACAGGCTTTGTTAGGAATATATGTGTGCCCAACATGCTACCAAATTGAAATAAGGTTTGCCATTAATCCCTGCTATGTAAAAAGCCGAATTTAAAGAATTGCCCTTTTCTCAGTAAAAGCGGAGTTTCCCTTCGACTTTCCCTTTGATTGCTTTGAAGCAATCAAACAAGAAAATTAATATTATATCCCTTTTTTGCAGTATTTGTGTGCATCAACAGTTTGTGATACCTTTAAATTAGCATACGCACATCAAAGCACATTTAATTGCAAATCTTAAAGGGAAGGTATAGGGATTTTTTTCCCTATATTTACCAGAAGAATTACGCGCATTAATTTTGTTTTTATCAAGAACAAAATAAATATTACAAATGAAAATGTAACACTTAATTTGAACTTCAGGAAACATTTCGTTGTACTACAGTAAAGAGAACAGCACTCCAGAGAGAATCATTGTTAGAAGAAAATTATATGCATGTTTTACTGAATACTTTTTGTAGCTGAATAGTAATGATTCTTTTTACTGTGCATTTAACAGTTCAAGTCATTCTAGAAATAGGTTAAAACAGTCAAAACTAGATACGTGCCAAATCATGTTGGTTTATCCATTATACTGTACTACCATTCACATAAATCCTTCAAATCTTTGCAAAACCACTAAATAGCTTCTGTAAGATAATTAATGCTGGTGGCATACAGAACAATTCTATATTAGTCTTTTACATTAATGGGAATTTCAATACTGTAATTAGCAATATTTCCTCTTAGTGTGTCCCAAGTTCATATTTTATTTTCTGTAACGTTACAATGGAAATCATGGGTCTGCAGCGATTTTTTGGGGGGATCGATGCGTCTGTCGCATTGACCTCCCACTAACGGAGTGGAGGGTCACAGATCAAAAATGGATACTTATTAAAAACTGATAAATTTCACGGATCAGTTTTTACACGGATCAGTTTTTGATCCGCCCAGTGTGAACCGGGGCTTCATTTGGGTGCTGGAAATAGCTGTTAGCAGAATATCGGTAAAATTATCAATATTCTACTATTAAGCTGTATGTAATTATAATGGTAAAATATCAGTAACTTATCAATATTTTACTATCCCCTAGCCTCTTTGTTTGTAGTGGAACCGCACACATACGACCAAGTCCTTAAAACCAGGGACTAGATGTGCTGGACCTTCCCTCTGGGTACCACCAGAGTATATGCAATGAGATATAAGCAGCTGCTTATAGCATTATGTTTTAATCTTGTTTAAATAAAGACTTGAAAACGACTTCAAGATTGTGCGGACCTCAATCGATTGTCTCACTATCCCCTAGCCTGACACCATTCTCACTTTGTCGATGCCTAACAACTCCCCTCCCAACCTATGCCTAACCGTAACACACACCCCATCCCAAACATATGCCTATCCCTAACCTCTCCTAAACAGATACCTAACCCTAATTAAACAGAGGCTACATATAGGTAGCTTGGAAACTGCCATAGGCGCCAGTGTAAATGGCTGCGATTAGCAGCTATAAGTGGTTATTTAAAGCGAATCTGAAGCGAGAATAAATCTCGCTTCAGACCTCATAGTCAGCAGGGGCATGTGTGCCCCTGCTAAAACGTCGCTATCCCGCGGCTAAACAGGGGTCCCTTACCCCCCCCCCCCGAGCAGCGCATCCCCTCTTCCAGATTAAGGCAGGGCTAACTGCCGCAGCCCTGCCTCACGCGAGTCTGCCAGCGCGTATCTCCGCCTCGCCCCTCTCAGTCTTCCTTCGCTGAGAGGGGCGGGGGAGAGGCGGCGATGCACCGCTGATAGACAGCGCTGAGAGGCAGGGCTGCAGCCGTTAGCCCTGCCTCAACAGCAGCAAAATCTACGACCAAGTTGGTCGTTGATTTTGCAGGGGGGGTTGGGGTGTCAGGGACCCTCGTTTAGGCGCGGTATAGCGGCGTTTTAGCAGGGGCACACATGCCAGTGCTGACTATGAGACAAGAAGCGAGATTTATTCTTGCTTCAGTGTCTCTTTAAGAGCTGCATGCAACAACCGATTTAACTACGGCTGCATATGGCGGGAGCTTTACAATTCGCCTATGACACAACCAGAGTTACTGCAGCACCTCCGGTGCCCAAATAAACTGCTTTAGCTAGAGAGTGCAGCATGTGTATATGTAATACCAATTACACACCAGTTGCAGAAATGGCAAAGCTCCTGCTATTGAACTTTTATTGCATAATTTCAAAACCAAATTAAGATTAAGATTTATTTTATTGTAAAATGAATACAAAACTGAAGTGCAAACAAATATTCTTACCTGAAGAAACCGTGTTAATAGCTCAATGCCTTCAGAATCTAACCTAAAATGGCGATAAATGAGAGCATAAGAAAAACATAACCAATACCATTTTACAGAAAATAGTCAGAAAAACGAATATTGTTGAGCATTGCATTGTTGTGCAGTATGATGTACATAAAAAGATGTCAAGACTGAATTATCATTAACAAACAACTGCTTAACACTTTGGGTAGAACTACACCACTTGATTTTAGGCAATCAATCAGGCGCTGCAGTTGTTGCCGATTTAGTCTCGGTGCTTCATCCGAGCCTGATTCTGTCTCAGATGAAGCACAGTCCTACGAAACGGCCGTTAACCAGCTGAGCGGTCTGGACGAGCTCAGCTCGTCCAACACCGCCAGCGGCTGCCGCTCAGGCCCTGCTGGGCCGATTTGAATGAAATAAAAAGCAGCACACGCAGCCGGCACTTTGCCAGCCGCGTGTGCTGCCTGATCGCCGCCGCTCTGCGGCGATTCGCCGCGAGCAGCGGCGAAAGAGGGTCCCCCCAGCCGCCTGAGCCCAGCGTAGCCGCAACAAAAAGTTCCGGCCAGCGCTAAGGGCTGGATCGGAGGCGGCTGACGTCGATGACGTCACTCCGCTCGTCGCTATGGCGACGATATAAGCAAAACAAGGAAGGCCGCTCATTGCGGCCTTCCTTGTTTATTCTGGGCGCCGGAGGCGATCGGAAGATCGCCTCCGGAGCGCCCTCTAGTGGGCTTTCATGCAGCCAACTTTCATTTGGCTGCATGAAATAGTTTTTTTTTTATTTAAAAAAAACCCTCCCGCAGCCACCCTGGCGATTTAATCAGAACGCCAGGGTGGTTAAGCTGCCCGTATTTTGCCCTGCACCCACCGCCATCTACTTCAGCCATGGTAGGAACCAAATGCTGTTATTTATAATATCACTGATATACCATCAAAATGTCTATGGTTCATACACCTACCAATTCAATGCAGTAATCACTTTGTATTTCACTGCATGTTACTCGGATATTGAATAAATCGGCAACAACAGCAGTGCCTGCCTGATTGCCTTTCTTTTACACTGATCCATGGCCACACATTTTTTGTATGTTAAAGAGGCACTCCAATGAATATAATGTAATAAAAAAAGTGCTTCATTTTTACAATAATTAATTATAAATGATTTAGTCAGTGTTTGCCCATTGTAAAATCTTTTAAATCCCTGATTTACATTCTGACATTACATGGTGACATTTTAACTGCTGGCAGGTGATGTAGCTGCTGCATGCTTTTTTGGCATTCGGAAACAGCTGTAAACAGTTATTTCCCACAATGCAGCATGGGTCACAGACGGGAAATTGCCAGGAGTACGTACTCAAGAGTTTCTTGTGGGAGGAGTTTCACCACAATATCAGCCATACAGCACCCCCTGATGGTCTGTTTGTGAAAAGAAATAGATTTCTCATGTAAAAGGGGGTATCAGCTACTGATTTGGATAAAGTTCAATTCTTGGTCGGAGTTTCTCTTTAAGACATAATAGTATATTCAAGAGAAACTGGGAAAAAAAAAAAAAAAAAGACCCTGGGGGATACTTATCTCAGGAGAAGGAAGCCTCTGGATCCTAATGAGGCATACCACTTCCTGTGCAGCACAGATCCAATGCTGGGACCTCCGGAGCAGCAGACGGCAATGTTTACCTTTGCGATCCAGAGCAGGCACATTAACATCTTCCCCCTTGAGGCCTGCGGTGCATCCCAAAGGTAAATATTGCTGAGTGCTGCAGGCGCTAATGTGCCTGTGTGCATAGCGGCGGATTTTCGGGAGGAGCCAGCGCTAGATCGGAGTTACACAGGACAACATGGGAAGCCTCATTAGGATCCAGAGTCTTCCCCCTCCTGAGGTAAGTATCCCATAGGGGCAATTTTTTTTTTTATTCACAGGTTCTCTTTAATATCATTTGCAACCACACATATTTCACACATGAGTAATATACTTGAACAGAAAGCAAATAACTTCTACCTATAGTGTAATACGGTGCGATTAGGTTTTCACACCAAAGTAACCTAAAGCAATCCCAAGCCAAAGCTCTGGTACAAGATAAGATATTCACCTGAAGAGAGGGAAGCCTCAGGATCCTATTGAGGCTTCTCTCAGTGGTCCAGAGTCCCGCCGACATCAGAGCAGAAAGGGAAGCCTCAATGGGATCCGGAGGCTTCCCTCTCTCTAGGTAAGTATCTCAATTTGTACCTGAGCTTCGACTTGGGTACACTTTAAACATTGTAGGTTTTATCTATTCCAGAAAATATAGATTCCTATTCTCAACATAATGGCTTATAACAGTGTTTCTTAATCTTTCTGCAAAATGTTTAAGCTGTATAGTTCAAAACAGATGAATATATAGTCAATGACAAAGTTAGGATAGCTGAAGTGTTCATAATCCAACGTTTGAAAGAAGAAAAAATGTGACAATGTAACGCTGATCACATGAGAAATCTATGAGCAATACCTCGGAGCATGATTAATGACCGGCTGAGGTTTGTACTTCGGAAAGTTGTAGTTTCGGAATTCATCATTTGAAGAAATTCCTGACCAGGTTTCTTCTGTTGGAGTGCCTGATGGGGGAAAAAAAATCCTGATTAATGACATCACTATAACAGTACCAGAGATCTGAGGACCATCATATTACTGGTCCATACAGTAGGTGCTTTCCCTTCCTTAATCTGTACAGCAGGTGGTTGGCTCCTGAAATCACACTGATAACACACTGCCGCTACCTCAAGACCTGTGACTCAGAGAGTGAAGCCATGTTTGAAGCAAAATAGACAGGTAACTGGCAACCTTCAGGTAACAGTCAGGTAACTGGCAACTTCCAACAGGAAAGGTCAATAATTGAGTAATTTCTGTGATAACTGCTCCCTCGCATTTCTCAAAAATGTGACAGGAGTTCCAATGTATTAGCCTTGCTTGAGGTGCTGTAAAATTTCAAAGTGGCCTTGGAGAGATGTTTTTGTTTGTTCAATTTTGCTAACATGTTGAGCTTGCAACCACCTAAAATGCTGTTAATATCCCAATAAGACGCTGATGATTAATTATCTCTAAGTAATATACTTCTTACCAGAAAAAAAATGCACCTCAATGACAGCTAGGTGGCAGCACTACAAAATACAAAAGTGCTAGGATTCAGGTCCTCCTTAAAGAGAACCCGAGGTGGGTTTGAAGAAGGTTATCTGCATACTGAGGCTGGATCTTCCTATACAGCCCAGCCTCTGTTGGTCTCCCAAACCCCCCTAATGTACCCCTGCACTCTGAAATCAGACATAGATCACAGCTGCGCTGTGCGGCTGTGTTTACATCTGTAGTGTCAGTCTTGGCTGCTCCCCCCGCCTCCTGCAGAGCTCCGGCCCCTGCCCCCCTCCCTTCCCTCTAATCAGCGGGGAGGGAAGGGAGGCAGGCGGGGACCAGAGTTCTGCAAGAGGTGGGGAGAGCAGCAGACTGACACTATAGAGAAAAACACAGCTCACTGCGACACCCTGTGTGTCGACAGCGAGGCTGCGATTTATGAGGGATTGCAGAGTGCAGGGGGACCTTAGGGGGGTTTGGGAGACCAACAGAGGCTGGGCTGTATAGGCAGATCCAGCCTCTGTATGCAGATCACATTCCTGAAACTTTGTAGTAGACAGCACTCCCCAATTTTAAAAGTCAATGTGCCAGGTCACAAGGTCCCGCAGCACTCAGGACCCAACTTGTCAATAAAGAATGAAGACCGGCACCATCCAGTAGATATAGCTCGATAAGTTTATTGTGCAAACATCATGACACAATGATTGTGTCATGCTGTCTGCACAATAAACTTATCGAGCTATATCTACTGGATGGTGCCGGTCTTCATTCTTTTTTCACATTCTCCAAACCGACCTCGGGTTCTCTTTAAAGAGACTATGAAGCGAGATCTTGTCGGTGGCCATCTTGATTGTGGCATAGGAGACGACCCGTGCTGTGGGGTCGAGTCGCAGCCTGGGGGCAATGTAATAAATACATTTAATGGCGGAATGGGACAGAGGGAGCGGAGGAACTCATCTATGGATTCTAATATGAAACAGGTAATGATCAAAATTTTGAGATTTGGCCTCGTAAGTCCTTTAAGCTACAGATATAATATAAGTGCATCATTAGACATTTCCCAGCCATATCCTCAAATTCCACTATGCAATGCACATACTGTAACATTGTGCAGAGATAGCTCTCAATAATGCAGTTTGATGTTCACAAAACAAGCTACAACCAAAACTATACAACTAGCAGACATTACAGCTTTTAGTAGTAGTGTCACTTACCTAGGAGCCTGAAAATTAAATGCAGTTCATCTTCCACCGTGGACCCAGGAAAAAGAGGTCTTCCAGAAGCCATCTCGAAAAATATACACCCAACACCCCTAATAAAGAGAAAGAATACGCTAATAATAATGCATTTGGTTACATTGTAAATCCCAGAGCCATGTAAACACACAGTAAAACCTTGGACTGCAAGTACCTTGGTATAAAGTGGATCCGAGATTAACTTTTACTCATTGCATAATTGTGTTCCTTTCCTATTGTTTTTAGGGCATGCCTCAAGCCAAATACTTTTTTGTTTTTTGTTTTAATACTGTAATTCCCTATAAACTAAATAAGCCCGACCCACAGTTTTAAGAGAGCCTTGGCCGTAGCAAGGGCTCATGGGAGCTCAGACTGGGCAGGAGGAGGGGGAGGTATTACTAGCCAGAGATTTCAGAGGCAGAGGGGAGGAGGGAGGGGGGATTAGGTTTTTTTCAGTCAGAGTGCTGATGGTGCAGATAAGCCTGCCTCTGTGTAATGTTTACAAACAACATGGCTGCTGTCATTGTATCATATTCTATTAAAGCAGTACGCAGACAGATTTGCTGTTTAAACCATCTAAACTGTACATAAGATATATAGACAAGTTACTTGTTATAGTTGGTTTTTCATCTCGGATCCGCTTTAAGAGTGCTTTGCAAGACAAACAAAAAATTGTATGAAATTCTGACTTGTCTTGATATACAAGCAAAGAATGAAGGTCTCTGACGCTGCCGGATTGTACGGTACTTAAACTAAATGTAGGGACTGTGCGCCAGAAAATTCTCAAAAGTAGGCTAAAGCAACGGTCAGTGGATTAGTTCTTTGTTAAAGCCATACACAAAAAAAGGTTGGGGTGAGCCAACAGATAGCAATGATTCTGTTACTTAGTTATTTTTTTTTAACCTTTATACAATACAATGGCCTCAATTCACTAAGCTTATCTCCTGTCTTTAATAACGTTTCTGAACTGTTTCTAGTGTTATCACCATGGTGATAAGGCATGTAGTATTCACTAAACAATTTACCCCAGGCAAACATAAATGCAACTCTTCTGTCTTTAACCACTTTACCCCCCGCGGTACAAATTTCTCCGTCCCTTTTTCCCCCCTAAAAAACCAGGGACGGAGAAATCCGTATCTTCTGCGCTACCGCCGCTCGTGCGCGCGCTCCCGCCGCTCGTGCACGCTGCCGCCCGCTCGCCCGGAGATCAATGAACGGGAAAATCCATTCCCGTTCGTTGATCTAGTTGATCTAAGCCCCCGCAATGATCCGCTGCTTCTATTAGAAACAGCGCGATCATTGTGATCTTACCAGCCTCGTACTGCTTCCTGTAAGCGTCCTTCCGGACGCTTACAGGTCACATGTAAACAAACACACTGTGGCCAAATAGTAAAACTACACCCTAAAGCATTTTACATATACAAACACATAAGTTTTACACAATAAATTAACTCATTACCTCCCACACTCCCCAATTTTTTTTTTTTTTGTAATAAAAAAACCCAACATAAATAGTTACCTTAGGGGCTGAACTTTTTAAATATTTATGTCAAGAGGGTATAACACTGTTACTTTATAAACTACGGGCTTGTAATTAGGGATGGATGCAAAACTGAAAAAAATGCACCTTTATTTGCAAAAAAAATATTGGCGCCAAACATTGTGATAGGGACATAATTTAAACGGTTTTATAACCGGGACAAATGGGCAAATACATTTCATGGGTTTTAATTACAGTAGCATGCATTATTTAAAAACTATAATGGCCAAAAACTGAAAAATAATAATTTTTTCCCACATTTTTTCCTATTTTCCTATTAAAACACATTTAGAATAAAATAATTTTTGGCATAATGTCCCACATAAAGAAAGCCTAATTGATGGCGAAAAAAACAAGATATAGGCCTCAATTCACTAAGATCATGCTAGAGATAATAAGGCAAGAGAAAACTTACCTCCACACGTGAGTTATCTTACCTCTTCATTCCTTAAGTTACCTCTCCTGTAGTTAATTTACCTCCTCTGTAGTTAATTTACCTCCTCTGTAGTTAATTTACTTCCTCTGTAGTTAATTTCACATGCAGCTAATTAACAGCCTGTCTTTAACTCTGGAGTTATTTTAAGGATTGGAGAGTTAATTTAAAGACAGAAGAGTTAACTTTAGGCTTGCCTGAGGTAAAAGGTTTCCTGAATACTACATGCCTTATCACCATGGTAACAACTCTAGAAGAGTTACTTACGAGGCGAATTTTAGAAAAAATGTCAGTTACCTTATTGCAATATCAGACCTCAGGGCAGACGATCAGTGCTTCCCCTGTCAGTTTCAGGCGCTCTGTTATCTAAATCCAGGATTCATTACAGGCCCCGACCCTCTGCAGGGTCGCCTGAACTGATGAGATAAGAATTGCCGCTTTAAACAGCAATGTGAGTTACACTCATGGCCGCCACATAGCGGCTCCCTCCCCCGCTGTGAGCCGCTGCTAGGAGGGAGCCGCTGCTATAGTAGGCAGCCCTGCCGGTATCATCCATTCACACGCCGCGGCCTCCCTTCCCCCACCCGCCGAGCAGCCAGCACATCTACCCCCTTTTGCGGAGGAATTCTGGACATGCGGTCACTGAAGAAGAGCCGCTGGCTCATATTGAGCAGAGAGTCACTGAGGAGCCGCTGGTGAGGCGGCTCACGTACGAGCGGAGTGCGGATAACAAAGAACCGCTGGTGAAACTGATTCACCAGCGGTTCTTTGTTATCCGCACTCCCCTCGTACGTGAGCCGGCTCACCAGCGGCTCCTCAGTGACTCTCTGCTCAATATGAGCCAGCGGCTCTTCTTCAGTGACCGCATGTCCAGAATTCCTCCGCAAAAGGGAGTAGATGTGCTGCATGCTCGGCGGGTGGGGGAAGGGAGGCCGCGGCGTGTGAATGGATGATACCGGCAGGGCTGCATACTATAGCAGCGGCTCCCTCCTAGCAGCGGCTCACAGCGGGGGAGGGAGCCGCTATGTGGCGGCCCTGAGTGTAACTCACATTGCTGTTTAAAGCGGCAATTCTTATCTCATCAGTTCAGGCGACCCTGCAGAGGGTCGGGGCCTGTAATGAATCCTGGATTTAGATAACAGAGCGCCTGAAACTGACAGGGGAAGCACTGATCGTCCGCCCTGAGGTCTGATATTGCAATAAGGTAACTGACATTTTTTCTAAAATTCGCCTCGTAAGTCCTTTAAAGACAGAAGTTTAGTGAATTGAGGCCATAGTTCATTTCATTGCGATAAGTAATAATAAAGTTATAGACGAATGAATGGAAGGAGCGCTGAAAGGTGAAAATTGCTCTGGTGTTCAAGGGGTAAAACCCCCTCAGTGGTGAAGTGGTTAAGTTAAGGAGAGATCTCTAAAGTTAACGTTTCAATCCTTAACCAGTTTACGACTGCTCAACGCCAATTGGTGTGAGCAGCGCGGCAGCCCCAGGACCACTCCACAGCAACTGGCGTGAAGTGCTAGGGGCGGAGATGGCAGAGGATCACGTGCACATCTCATGAATGACGGAGCTCCGTTCCACCATCAGTCTCCCACAGGCGATTGCCGCTAGGAGACTGTTAGACCGAGCGGAGTGCATCTGCAAAACCAGCCTTCTCAGCCTGCCGACAGACTGTACACACTGGCAAACTGTCAGCAGAACGGCCACCCCACGGGCAGGTGTGATGAACAGTCATTTGCAGGAATCTGGCGTGTGTACACGCCTTAAGTACTGAAGTGATTAGATAATACTCTCACTGTGAAAACGTATCTCTACACCTTAACTACCTAAAGACCGCCCCACGCCAATGGGCATGGACGCGGCGGCAGCCCCAGGACCGCCTAACGCCAATTGGCGTCAGGTCCTGGAGCCGGCAACTGAAGGAGATCGTGCGCAGGGTGCGCGCGCATCTCCTTCTCTGGGGGCGGAGCTCCGCCTCTTCAGTCTCCGAGCGGCTATTGCCGGCGTGATCGGGGTCTATTTACATAGTGCAGCGATGCGATCAGCAGCAGCGCTGCACTGGGGACAGCCGTGTGACACGGCTGTCCCCCTGGGGGACAAGAGAGCGATCGGCTCTCATAGGCAGAAGCCAATGACAGCCGATCGCAGGATTGGCTGGCTGGGGGGGAGGGATTTACAAACGAATAAAATAAAGGGATAGTAAAAAAAAAACTAAAATCACCAAACAAATATTTATAAAAAATAAACGACGGGGGTGGCGGGGGTGGGGGGGGGTGGGGATCAGAACCCACCAAAAGAGAGCTCTGTTGGTGGGGTGAAAAGAAGGGGTGGATCACTCCTGTGCTGTGTTGTTCGGCCCTGCAGCTTGGCCTTAAAGCTACAGTGGCCATTTTAGTAAAAATTAGCCTGGTCTTTAGGGGAGTTTAGCACTGTGGTCCTCAAGTGGTTAATAAGGCAAGATCAATGTGTGGAGGTAAGTTTTCTCTTGCCTTATCACCAGCATGATCTTAGTGAATAGAGGCCTTTGTATTAAATATTTTTCTTAAAATGTTTTTGGATTGTGGGGCGAATCATCTGAGTTTCCATTAACCCCTATGGGGAAATTCACTTTCATAGACTGTATAAGTTAAAGGAACTTTAACTCTTAAAAAAGTTGGACTACTGGCAAACACAATTTACTTTCCAATTAATCCACCCCCACCCAAAAAAAAAACAACAACAAAAAAGACAAGAAGAGGAGGTAAACAAATACAGACTTTTCCATCACAGCTAGACCCATTACTCAGAAAGCATTTTCACCACTGGCTTATGCTTCCTGTCCAGACATTTTTAGGCCTTGTATAAAACTGAATGTCATTATTTCTGGAAATCAGGATCACCAGATAGGTTTAAAAGCTTTAAAATCAATGTTTTTAATGCGTTTTACTATGTTTTGTATAAATAAAAACCCTCCACCTTAAAATAGGATTAGGAATATTTAAGTATTACAAATATTTTATTTTTGGAGTGGTAAATAGTGCAAGCCAGCAGGTGGCGCAGCAAACTTGTATGACTCTTTATGGCTTGTTTCATTTCTGCTCTAAAATGCAAGCTTATTAATGCCAATGTATACCACACACAAATAAGCCTACTATTAGCAGCTCAAACTGCTATAAAGCTTTTCAGCACAGAGATATGCTTAAAGGCTCAATTTACAACTGTAAAGCTGCCGACATATGTTCAAGCGTTTTATTCAATCAGCACACACTGCAACTTGTTTACTTCCATAACACGCATAGAACAGCTTATGCTGTACAATATTGGGAGTGGCAAGTCGGTATCTTAATAAATAATACAGGTATATTGCATTATTGAACACAGCCCAATTTTAATTTATAAAACCTTTTAAGCACACCAGCACTTTAGTATATCACTTACTATAAAATAAAGATAGATGCATACTAATGCATATAACTAGAACAAAGAAGATCACGTCCTAAAGTCACCTCTGAGTGTTTGCTCCTGGCAAACCAATTCCTTCCTGAGACAGTGAAGAGTTCAGTTACAAGAATTCTCTGCTTTTTACTGCAGTTGCATAGAAATGGTTCTGGACCAGCAAAATGACATGAAGGATCCCCGAGATGACAAGTGACATGATGAGATAGACATGGGTATGTACAGTACCTAGCACACAAATAACTAGGCTATGTTCCTTTATTACTTTCTCTGCCTGAAAGAGTTAAATATCAGGTATGTACGTGGCAGTTCCTGTCTGGGTCAGGACTGAGTCAGACTACAGTGTGACCCTCACTGATAAGAAATTCCAACTATAAAACACTTTCCTAGCAGAAAATGGCTTCTGAGAGCAGGAAAAAGATAAAAAGGGTCAATAGTTTATAGATTTCAGCTCTGGCATACCTTCAATAAATGTGTCATTGAGCAAAAACAAAAACTTTTTTTTTTAATATAAACTAAAACTGTGGAATATCTTAAAACATCATTTTTAGGAGGAGTATAGACAATTGTTTATTTCATTAGTTTATTTTCACCTTGGGTGTCCTTTAAAGTTTACCTGAGATAAAGCACCCTCATGTATTTACCAAATATATCAGTGGGAACATTAGAGTTAACACCTCCCCTGCTGTCTGTTTCATCGTTCACTGCTCAGCCTGCTTGTTAGCAGCCCTGATAAAATCCCCAAATGAACATTCAGAGTGGTGGTGGTGATTTCATTTTGCACACAGCCAGCTAAATAATATGCTTTCTGATGAACTGAGTTTTGCACTGAGTTTTACTAAAAAAAAACCACAAAAAAAAACGGCACACCAGAGCAGCGAAAATACCAGGTATATTATTTATTTTGTAAAATCTATCGGGGATATGTTTATTTTGTGCCAAAGCGTTCATCTCTGGTTTCCTTTAAGATCTATATATTTTATTTTTTTTACAGATATGACATACTTATGATGTAAAGAAGCAGATGTAGGGTGTATATACAATTTTACATCAATGGTTATTGGTTATTGGTGCAGGGCTGTTGAAAGGCAAGATAATTATCTAGCAAATGAAAGATATAAATCAAAGTGCAGAACCTCCTTGCCATCAATCCGTATTCTCTTTACTCGAAAGGGACAATGAAAGATGGTACAAAATGGCACTTTCCCAGCACTTTGCTCTTTGCACAGTTTAATAGAACGCTACAAAAGTTCCCATCTTCCAGCACACCTTCAGTTCTACTCCTAGTGCATGCAGGTGCATTTATAAGAGAAATTGCTCAGCTATGTGTGGCAATCTAGAATAAAGGGCATTACTTTTTCATGGATATCATATGTCTCAGTGAAAACACATGTATATTATTATGTACATTCGTTTCTGCATTGGCCAAGAACAGGTTAGTTTAGTAACTCGGTTACCCATTATAGAGAGTACACTGCGTTTGTTATTAATGTGTAAATGCCAGCCAGTGTGATGTCCTTACTGTACATTTCTAGCAAAATGCTGTGGAGTAGCAACTGTAATTTGCTTTGTTAGGTCAGCCACAAATATACCAAGATAGATGCGCATGTAGTGTTTTTTCCAGCCGGGTGGAATTAAAAAGTAGTTGGGTGTGAGGGGGCTGGTGCAACTCTGCTAACAGCATTAGAGGATGAAAACATAAGCCAATGACAGCTGAGTGCTCACCACAATTAGCCGGTTGGAGCACCTGGCTAAAAGAGCCTGGGGAGAACACTGCCCATGTACAAAGTTTTGGGCAGGACAGGAAGAAAACATACCGTGTATGTAGAGAGTTTAGCTCAATTCCCCCTCATCTGTGACTAATCACCACTGTTACTTGATCTCTCAGCTGTGTCAGCTCAGGAATCTCCTCTGCCATGGCAGAAACCAGGAATTAGCAAACCTGGTAAGACTATTTTTTAGTAACACTCCAGGACAGGTACACTTCGAGACTTGACTCCTCCCAGGAAACATCCATGAGCCTCTCTATATCTTTTGCTCCACAACAGGTGCCCGGCAGTATGTATCCAAGAAACAAAACAGGTCTAACCACCATGCATCCTGCTATCATAATACTTTTGTAACATAGGCTTAAACTTATACAGTTACTGATATAGGTATCAGAGAATAAGAGGGTGGGTTACCCCCACCTGTCCTGGAGTGTTACTAAAAATAGTCTTACCAGGTTTGCTAATTCCTGGTTTTTCCATAACACTCCAGGACAGGTACACTTCGAGATGATAACAAAGAAATTTAACATCACAAACCTTAGGGTGGGCTGACTGCTTGCAGGACTTTCCTTCCGAAACCCTGTTCTGTAGCAGATAGGCGATCCAGCCTGTAGTGACGTACGAAGGTCCCCAGGTTCTTCCAGGTAGCCGCCTTGCAGATCTCCAGAGGCGAAGCTCCAGCCCTGTAAGCCCAAGTTGTAGCCGTTGCTCTAGTGGAATGTGCCCGAAGGTTGTCTGGAGGTTGTTGATCCATAACCCTATAAGCTTCCAATATACATAACTTAATCCAATTGGCTTAAGTCTTCTTCGAGGCTTTTTGGCCTATTAGTCTACCCGTAAAATTAACAAAAAGGGCTTCTGATTTCCTTTTGGAACTGACCCTATCTAGATAAGCTATAACAACCTTCCTCACATCCAGCGACTGCCACTCCAATTCTTTTTCATTGGACGGATTAGGAAAAAAAGACGGAAAGAAGCTATTTCCTGCTTCCGGCAAAATAAATTACCTACCTTAGGCAAAAACTCTGCACTTGTCCTCAAAATAATTCTATCTTCGTGTATAATGCAAAACGGTTCCTTACAGGAAAGTGCCTCCAGTTCACTGATTCTTCTTGCTGAAGTAATAGAAACTAAAAATATAGCTTTAAGTGTCAACAACCTATTATCCATAGTGTCCATGGAATTGAAAGGAGGACGTGTCAGAGCTTTAAGTACAAGGGAAAGGTCCCATTTAGGAAAGGGTTTCACTATAATCGGTCTATTCCTCTCGATCGATTTCACAAACCTAATAACTAAAGGATGAGCCGCCAACTTTTTATCCCAAAAAACCGAAAGTGCCGAAATCTGAACCTTGATTGTACTCAAGGCCAGACCTTTGCCTATACCGGCTTGTAAAAATTCCAGAACCGTCGCAATCTCTGTAGACTCATACCTAGATTGCTGTCTCCATAAATTAAACATTTTCCAATATTTCAAATAAATAGCTCTGGTATTTCTTTTCCTACTTTTAATTAATGTTTCTATAACTTTATCAGACAGTCCCTGGCTCTTAAGTATCAGCTCCTCAGTAACCAGGCCGACATTTTCGATCTTTCCAGATTCAGTATCTCCTTCCCTTGTAAAGTTATCAATCGATTGTCCATTGGTAGACGAACTGGTCCGTCTATTCTCATTTTCAATAATAGCGGATACCACGATCTCCTGGGCCAGTCGGGCGCTATTAGTATCATAGTCGCTCTGGACTCTTTCATCTTCCTTAACACCAGTGACATAAGGTTTAGCGGGGGGAAAGCATACAGAAGGTCGTCCTTCCATGGTTGTGCTAGCGCATCGACTGCTGCTGGCTTGTCTCTGATATTGAGAGAGAAAAAATCTTGGCACTTCGAGTTCTCCCTGTTGGCAAATAGGTCTATTGCAGGATTCCCCCATTTTTTTATCAACAGTTGGAAACCCTTTTGACTTAGGCCTCGTTTCCATCTATGCGCTTCTGTCCGCTTCTGTCCGCTTTTTGGCAACATGTATCAATCTGTAACATTGATGTGCTGAAAAAAAGCGGATAGAAGCGGACAGATGGAAACAAGGCCTTAATGTCCATTCTGTATTGGATGTCTGAGATCGACTCAACAAGTCCGCTCTGGTGTTTAAAGACCCCTTCAGATGCACCGCTGAAATTGATGCTAGATTCTGTTCCGCTAAGTCCAGAATCTCTAGACAGGTGTAAAAGTTTCATTGATCTCGTGCCCCCTTGACGGTTGATATACGCCACCACAGTCGAATTGTCTGTCCTGAGTTGAATATGGTGTCCTTTGATGATGTGCATTGAACCTATCATTGCTAGTTTGACCGCTAACAGCTCCCTAAAATTTGAGGACTGATCCGTGATATGCTCTGGCCAGAGACCCTGCATCTCGAACTTTTGGACAAATGCACCCCCAACCTGTCTGACTCGCATCTGTCGTGAGAACTATTTCCACCGGATAATGCCATAGTCTGCCTTGCGACAGGTGAGCTGGTGCGATCCACCATTGTAGATCGTGTTTTACTCTGGCCGTAATTAACAGAACTTGCTCCAAAGACACCATCGTTTTGGCCCATTTCCTCAAGATCCAGAACTGCAGCCTCCTTGTATGTTTCAGGGCCCATTGAATTGCTGCGGCCGTAGACGTTAGTAAACCTAGTAATCTCATTGCCTCTCTCACTGTTATGGAGGTCTTCCCCAGAAACCCCCTTACTTCCTGAACCACTTTGTCTATCTTTGTCTGAGGGAGATAGATCTTTTTTGCTCTGGAATCCACCAGAAATCCTAAGAATTGGATTAATTGTGTTGGTTCTAACTGGGATTTTTCCCAACTTATTATCCATCCTGCCCTCTGGAGCTGATTCAACACTAACTCGCGATGATTCACTAAGGTCTGTACTGACTCCGCCAAAATCAGAAGATCGTCCAGATACGGAATCACTATTATTCCCTGGGCATGAAAGGATGCTACTATTTCTGCCACTACTTTTGTAAAAATCCTTGGTGCGGATTTGATTCCAAATGGGAGGCAATTGAATTGATAATGTCGAACTCCTATTTTTCCCTTCACTGCAAACCTTAGAAAAGTTCGTGATTTCTCCTCGATTGGCACATGCCAATAAGCATCTTTTAGATCTATGCTCAACATGAAGCAGTCTTTCAGCAGTAGATTCCTTATTGAAAAGATTGACTCCATCTTGAATTTCTGGAATTTGATGTATGGGTTTAAGGGTTTGAGATTTAGGATCAACCGGAATTTTCCCGATTGTTTCTTCACCAGGAAAATCCTGGAATAAAACCTCTCCCCCTGTTCCCAAGATGGGACCAGGGAGACTACCCCTCTGGCTAACATGTCTGCTAAGATCTCCTGTAGAACTATCTGTTCCTCTGGAGTCAAATTTGCCCGTTACCACAAACCTTTCCGGCGGAATTTGCTGAAAAGAGATGTGATAGCCATTTTGAATTAGATTTAAAATGAACGAGCTCGTAACAAATTCTCTCCATTGTGGGAAGAACCTGCCCAATCTTCCTCCCACATCTTGTTGATCGTCATTGTTGGGGTTTAGGATTGGGGGCAGAATTTCTGAACAGGACGTTGGGTCTATTCTGCTCTCTATTGAATGACCAGGGTCTCCTTCTCTGCTGGGACCTTGCTTTGGGATCTTGCTTGTTCTTCCGAAAAAAAACTTTTCCCCTGGCGAAAAGGTTTTTTCTTAGGAAACGATTTTTTTCTATCCGACGTCCGTTCCAGAATATTTTCCAGTTCTGGACCAAACAACCTATCTCCCGAAAAGGGAATGGTGCACACTTTGTTCTTTGACAAAGAACTACCATCCCAGGTCTTAACCTGCTGAGCGGTCTGGACGAGCTCAGCTCGTCCAACACCGCCAGAGGCTGCCGCTCAGGCCCTGCTGGGCCGATTTCAACCAAATAAAAAGCAGCACACGCAGCCGGCACTTTGCCAGCCGCGTGTGCTGCCTGATCGCCGCTGCAGCGCGGCAATCCGCCGCGTGCAGCGGCGAAAGAGGGTCCCCCCAGCCGCCCGAGCCCAGCATAGCCGGAACAAACAGTTCCGCCCAGCGCCATGGCGACGAGGGAAGCGAAACACGGAGGGCCGCTCATTGCGGCCTTCCGTGTTATCTCTTGCCGCCGGAGGCGATCGGAAGATCGCCTCCGGAGCGCCCTCTAGTGGGCTTTCATGCAGCCAACTTTTAGTTGGCTGCATGAAATAGTTTTTTTTTTATTTAAAAAAAACCCTCCCGCAGCCACCCTGGCGATTTAATCAGAACGCCAGGGTGGTTAATCCAAATGTGTCTCCTTGCCACGTTGGAGAGACCAGCCACCTTAGCAGTTAATCTAATGGCTTCAGTAGCCGCATCAATAATGTAAAAAATAGACTAGAACATAACCGTAAAAGAATTTAAAATAGTTTCCTTGCTGGATCCTATTTTAATGTGCCTCTCCACTTGACGCATCCAAAGATCCAATGTTCTAGCCACGCAAGTTGTCGCTAGTACCGGTCTAAAGATTGCACAAATCGCCGACCAGGTTTTTTTAAGGGCAAACTCAGCCCTCTTGTCAGATTGGTCCTTCAGGTGACCTAAATCTTCAAAAGCCAGTTCATTATCTTTTTCTACTTGAGAAAAAGCTGAATCTAGTTTTGGACATTTATCCCAATATTTACTGTCCTCTTCAGAAAAGGGAAATCTTCTCTTAAAACCCCTGGATAAAAATACCTTTTTATCCGGATTTTTCCATTGACTATTTATGGTGACTTTGGAAGACTCATGAACCGGGAAAACTAGTGGTTATTATCCATACCCGCATATAACGCATCATGCGTTGATACAGTCTGAGGATTATCTACGCTCAAACCTAATGATTCATAAATGGCCTTGAGCAACTCCTCTGTCTCACTAGCTGGAAATTTAAACTTAGAAGGTTTCTCCTCCACGTTCTTTTCCTCATCTGATTCCTCGCCTAAATCCTCATCTGATATATCTTCCCAATCTTCCTCTGGTTCTGAGTCCGATAACACTGGACGGTTAGATTTCGCTTTAGCTTTACCATGACCTTTAATTGGCGCCGTATTAGTAGCATCCTCAGCCCCTGGTACTGTAGCAGACCCTATTATTACATTTGATTTAAAGCACTTGGACCCGATGATTGATTTGCCACCGTCTGTGTTTGTATCAAGGAGTCAGCCAAAGCTTCTCTAAATGCCTTTATAGAATCAGTCATTTCATTTTTCATAATTCCTAGAAGGTCCTTATACTGTACTGCAGATTCTTCGTTCAGGACTCTTAAAGTGCACTGCTGGCAGAAAGTTTTAGTCCATGAAGGAGACAGCTTTAAATTACATGCTGGGCATCTTCTACTGGGCTTGGGCTTAGAGCTATCGCCAGCTTCAGGGCCAGTCTGAAAAACACAACCAGTAGGCCAACATCAGTAACATAGTCACTGATAAAAACAACAAACTTCCACCACACCCGACCTTGTGGTGAACATGCTAAATAGACCACCCAGGGACAATACCAGCTTTCACCCAGAGGAAACACCACCAAGTGCTCAATCCTCCTCATAATATACAACACCGATAGTGACAGCCAAGATGAGACACATAGAAACATTATCTGATAGGCACAGTGTGATGTCTCACCCCTACTGGGACTTGGATAATGCCCTCCGGCTTCCTAGGTCTGTCCTGCGTCCGGCCTTCCAATGAACCTGTAGAGGGGCTCGCTGCAGGCACCGCTGTAGACATGGCTACAGGTACCGCCGCAGCGCCGGCAGCCGCACTAGCCGCAAGGCCATCCGCGCCAACCACCGCTGAGCCGCCCTCCATCCCCGCCGATTACGAGTGCGCCGGACGCCAGGACGCCATGGCTCTTTAATCCGGCGCACGGAAGTGACGTCAGACGGCCGCCGGAAACGTCCGCGCCGCCATCTTGGCTCCTGGTCGGATCGAGGAGTATAGGCGTCAGCCTCCGCAATAGCCACTCCTCTCCGCGTCTACCTCCAGCCGGCGGCTACAGCCACATTGCGTCTTCGCCATGGTTCCTCTGCCCCCAACAGCTGCCCACAGGCCCGGATAGACAGAAGTAGGAAATAGATAGAGACGGACTCCTAATCCATCGCCTCATTTCCTAGCTACACCGCCCTTAGCCCCCCAAGCTCTCCAGGACAGGTAGCACTCATATAGAGAGACCTGTTCCCAGAACAGGAAACATCCATACTGCCGGGCACCTGTTGTGGAGCAAAAGATATAGAGAGGCTCATGGATGTTTCCTGTTTCCTGGGAGGAGTCAAGTCTCGAAGTGTACCTGTCCTGGAGTGTTATGGAAAAAAAATAATTTGTAAATACAGGATGCTAACAATATGTCGGTTTCCATGAAAGCAGGAAGTAGACACACTGAAGATTTACTACAGGAATTGTATCAGCTGTAACAAAGGAATGTTTTTTTTAAAAGGTTATGATGTGGTTGTGTATCTTTTAGAGCAGAGAGGGAGTTCTGAGTTCAGGTCAGCTTTAAATGGCTCACCATTCATGTCAGGGCCAATTCTAGCCATAGGCCATCTACAGTATGCTTGTGCCTTGAGCAGCATGTATTTACACCCTGTTATTGTGGATTTGCTGCTGCCTGCATACTATGCAGTAGACTGGCAGCGATTGAGGAGAAAGCAGACAGCAGGGAAAAATCCGGAACACTCTCTCCTCTCCCAGTGCATGGAGACCGTTGTTGCTAGTGACACAGTGAGCTGTCCTGCCTAGGGCTCCTAAAATGGATAGAAAGGGTCCTTATTCACCATAGATATGCTGTCCTAGCAGTATGATTCATTGTGTCAAAATTTAAACAAAGCTCTCGAAGGTTAGTTCACTAATATTTGTGCGGAATGAAGGTCAGGGCTCTGCCTGTCCAGCTCCAGGGCATGGATTTTTTTAAGCGATTCTATAAATTGCCTGTATAATTAAGCAGACCAAGCTCTAACTCCCTTAAGGGTCTGAGCACACTGTAGGAAAAGGGGGCATTAGTCCAAAACCTGTACTCTTTTAAAAAGGGGGTTGAAGTGTGTGTGTGTGTGTGTGTGTGTGTGTGTGTGTGTGTGTGTGTGTGTGTGTGTGTGTGTGTGTGTGTGTGTGTGTGTGTGTGTGTGTGTGTGTGTGTGTGTGTGTGTGTGTGTGTGTGTGTGTGTGTGTGTGTGTGTGTGTGTGTGTGTGTGTGTGTGTGTGTGTGTGTGTGTGTGTGTGTGTGTGTGAATATCTGGTCCCTTGCTGAGTGTCTTCAGTCTATAATGGTCACATTCAACGCTTGGCCAACATATCAAGAGGACAGGACTTAGGAATTAAATGTGTTTAACTAGTAAACCTAAATTAGTTCCTCAGCTTTCATCAGTAATGAGACTTCACAACCGATTCTTCACTCTCGACTAGTCCCACATAGGTGGGACGCACAAAGGGTCAGACAATGCCCCTTCCACATGGAGGATCAATAGAACAGGAGAGGAAAGTAAACATGCTACCCAAGTTATTACACTCCAAATACATAGACCGGTAGAAATATCACATCATTTCTACATGAAGATGTGTCGTAGAAAACTGCACCAGAGGTAATTATTCATCACTTAAATGAACAGAGGACGACGTGCACACTGCAAGCTTACCACATATCTATTTGCGTTGAATATTCAGAAGATCCAAGGAGGACATCTGGTGGCCTGTACCATAACGTGACAACCTCATTGGAATAGGTCTTCGTAGGAACAGATTTTGCTCTGGCTAAGCCTTTGGGAAAAATAAACAAAAAAAAATAAATTAAAATGTGAATATTCCTTACAGTAATATGGCTCAGTAATACAGCTTGTTATGAATTGGCATCTTCAGCTTGGCCCACTGTGCCTACTGATTTCTATAGGAGGTCAAAGAGAGACCCATAAAGAGCAATACCTGTTCCAACCAGGGGTCAAGAGCAATCAGCTGCAAAATTCAGACAACGCACGCACGCACGCACGCACGCACGCACGCACGCACGCACGCACGCACGCACACACACACACACACACACACACACACACACCTACCTTTTGTCTGGTACATAAATAACTTAATTTCGCTACAGCTGAAAAAGTCCTATAGTTTTAAAATGCAGCTTCAGTGCAGCGATGTGTATTTGGATTGCACCCAGATGCCATATCTAAAACTGTTGCATGCAGGTTCTCTCAATGCACAAGTAAGGCCTTGTTGCAATAATAAATCATAAAAAATACACCTCTGCACAGGGCTCTAGCAGTGCAGGGCTGCATCTCAAGCCTGGAACTGCTAGAATAAAATGTACATTTCAATAGATGAATAAAAAAAAACAAAAATCAAAAAACAGCCACACAGAAGCGGCGGTCATGATCCAGTTCCCCAAATTCTCCCATGTGTGACAGATGGACTTCATTAGTGCTGCACGCTCTACTCATTCCCTGTGATTTTCAACTCTTTTCTGATTTCATTTACTAATCTGGGTGCAAAGGACAGCGGAGGATTGCCTACGCTTCATTTCAGCAAATCATCTTCAACAACTGTCATTAGTGTTACATAACCGCAGCTTTTTGTCAGCAATTTAAAATTATCTATGTCAGAGTCAATCAACTGTGATAATATCTGTGATCACAGTCCATTTCCTCCTCATTGTTTAGACAGTAACCACCCTCCAGCATCGGTGAACGTTAAAACCCAGCCTGCCCAAACAGAGAGTCAACATAAGTGCTTACTGAATCGTTCAAAAGACCACAGCATGCATGAAAAAGAGCATCTTAAGCATCGCCGTCTCTGCAGATGCTCAGGTAATCACTGGACTTGCAGCAAAAACAAATAAAGAAAGGAAAAAGCTACATAAAGGCTCTGCTCTAATCCGTGGTATAAAAGCTCCAGCGCACATAAGACTTACAAACGCCTAGTAGTTTGAGATTAACAACAGTCATGCTGAAATCAATGTAATACAAATAGGCTGACTGCCAACAAAGAGTTATTCCCAAGCTACTGAGCAATTTAGAACTGTGCATCTTGATTAGACCTTAACCACTTCCTCCACTGCTACAGTATATCTACGTCAGCTGTGGCACCCTCCAAGCCACAATGACGTATATATACTGACTTGTTTGCAGCCCTGCTGTGCACAATCGGGTGCGCTTCAGAGCGCACCCCACGGCATTGTCAGCTGCATTGCTAATTGGCGAAAGGGAACATGTTCCCTTATAGCCAATTAGTCTACCCCCCTCCCATGAACGATCGCTGCAGTAGTCAACTGCAGCGATCCTTCATCTGTACCCCTCCGTGCATAAATAGTTAAAAAAAATCCTCCAGCAAGCAGCCTCACTCACCTTACCCTGTTCCTGCGACTATCCTGAAGCCCGATCCACAGATCCCCGCTCTGCAGTCAGCCCCGCTATGCCGAATATCCGGGCCCCGGCTTGATGACATCATCAAGCCGAGACCGGATATTCGGCACTGCAGAGCGGGGATTGGAGGCTCGGGCTTCAGGATAGTCGTAGGAACGAGGTAAGGTAAGTGAGGCTGCTTGCTGGAGGTTTTTTTTTTTTTAACTATTTAAGCACGGAGGGGGCTGCCTGATTGGGGGGGGGGATCTGGCTATCGATCCTGGGGGAGTGGAGGGGGTATTTAAAAGGGGGGGGATGTGAAGATCACTGGGGGACATCTAGCTAACTGGGGGGGTGTCTAATAGTAAGGTACACCTGGTTACCCGGGGGGAGGGGGGGGGGGGGAATAATCCAATACCGGGGCACATTTGGCTATGATTGGGGGGGGGGGGGGGCAGGTGCTAATCCTGGGGGCATATCTGGCTAAAATGGGGGAATGCTGATCCCAGGGGCACATCTGGCTATAATTAGGGGCACTATTCTTAGGGGCGCATCTGACGATCTATGCTGGGGGTGGCAAAAGCAGGGGACACATCTGACTATACTGGGGGGGCTTATATTGGGGACATATCTGACTATCCTGGGGGGGGGGGCTGATACTGGGGACACATCTGGCTATCTATTCTGGGGGACATAATACTAGTGGCATGGTTTTTATGACAAAAGCACTTTTTATTTTTAAGCTGGAACCGATAAAATCTGAGAAATCCTGCATTTTTAAATTTTTTCCTCTTTTTTCCCATTAAAATGAATAGAAAACAACTATTTTCTTAGTACAAAATACCCCCAATGAAAGCCTAGTTTGTCTTAAAAAAAAGGTATACAGATCATTTAAGAGTCATAAGCAGGGATAAAGTTATTGCTGATTAACTAGGGTCATGGCTAAAACATCAAAACGGCTCTGGTCCATAAGGGGGAAACAAGGTCTGGATGCGAAGTGGTTAAAGAACATCTGCAGCCATATTTCATGGACAAACATCCAGGCACATTAAGCTCTATTCACAAAACTTCTCATACTGGTCTTATTTATCACCTAAGTGATAAAATGTATGTTACTAAAACAAGTATTAATGGTTAATGGTGTGTACAGAAGAGACAGCTTAAAAACATGGCAGGAATCAAAAAGGTGGGCAAAGGTGATATAAAAATGCAAATATACTGGGCAGTCATTTCCTGTCTTCAGTGCGCCCCCCCCCCCCCCCCCTCTTCACACTGCTGAGGAAGAGTCTGATCCAGGTGTGCTGCACAACCCAGCCCCTCCCACTCACATAGTCATACTCCTTCAGCACTGCCCACTGTATGTGATGAGATCACCATTAGCATCATTGAAGGGGGAGGACTAAATGCTCATACACACGCCTGACTGCAGCCAATGATGGGCCCATCGGCACCTCTCGCCAGGCGGGTTTTCAGCAGACAGTACAGCGTGTACAGTCTGTCAGCGGACTGATAAGGCTGTTTCTGAACGATCCGCCCGGCGGATCATTCAGAAACAGCCTTATCAGTCCGCCAACAGACTATACACACGCTGTACTGTCTGCTGAAAACCCACCCAGCGGGAGGTGCCGACGGACCCGTCGTTGGCTGCAGTCAGGCGTGTGTACGAGCCTTAAGTGTTAAACAGTAAAGCAGAGTTATAACTACACTTGTGTTTTACGTGTGAAAATTTTCATGTGATTTTTCGGCAAAGAAAGAAAAACCAGTGCAGCATGGAAAAAAAAAAATGCAACAGACTTAAATTTCTTTCATGGTAGAATGCAAACAAAAATTTGCATTTAGTGGAAAGAGCCCACTGACTTTCATTGTCATGCAAAGTTTTGTTCTGGAAAAACGCAAACAAAATTACTAAATGGATGAAAGGCCTTAGGCTGGCCCCTGCATGTATGGTGGACACGGATGGGACCTGATTTGGTGAGTGGAGAAAAGCAGCTCAGCAAGGTCCCATTCACGCTTTTAACGGTGCTAAGAATTAAACTATGCTTGGCAGAGCTACTACCAAAACAAACAAACATACATAAGCCCATAATCATTCAACATACCAAAATCTGCTAACTTCAGTTCCCCTTTCTCATTGATGAGTAGATTCTGTGGCTTCAAGTCCCGGTGGAGAACTTTCCTCTTGTGACAGTATGCTAATCCCCTTAAAATTTGATACAAAAATATCTAGAGAGAGACAAAAAATGTGGTCAGATAGTGTGTATAATGTAATATCGATCTTCATGATTATGTACTATTCTACATGACAATACTGGTTATAATGTGTCCAGATTAAGAACACATTGGGACATTTTAGCAGCCACTGTACCTTTACATTATGTATGCTCATTATATTGCCACAATCATCCATGTATTGCTTTAAATCTTTGTCCTAAAGAAAAAAGAAAGACTTTAAGATACATTAACGAATGTTTTGGGCTTAATGCATGGTTACAGTTGAAAAAAGAAACTCAGTTGTAGAACAGAAAATAAGAAATAAGAATAGGGATGGTCACCGAGATACAAATAATTATAGGTGGATGCAGATTTATGCAAATATTTATAGCTTAAAAACAGACCAATCACACCTATCTCAGTAGTATTATTCAATTGGTCAATTTTCAAGCTGCATACATTTGTTTAATTCTGCATCAACTCGGAATTATTTGCATTTGATTGACTATTCCCTGAAGAACAATTCTGAGAGGGTCCTGTAGCACCAGTGATAAAGGCTGTAGACACACTATGGGCGCTTTCTGGCTGTTTTTCTGACCATAAGCACTGAGTGTTTTTTAAAATACGCTCCCATTGACTTGCATGAAAATAGCGTTAAAATCGCAGTAAAATTGCCACCATCATGATTTTTCAAAAAACAAAAATCACATTCGCAGAAATTTTTACGGTTTTAATGCAAGTCAATGTGAGTGGTTTTCTTAAAAAAATGCTCACAAAGCACTGATGGTCAGAAAAGCACTCGGAAATTGCTCAGTGTCTCTACAGCCTAAACTGTCACTGCAACCTATCAGCAAATAACAAATAAGAATATGGATTGGTGGCTATGGGTAACTTCTCAACATTTTTTCCCTTAAGTGTATATATAAATCAATCCCAATCAACAACATGAAAGTCAATGGTCTCTAAACATTGATTGTACAAGATTTACAGATTACAACACTAATTTACTTCCGTCTCTTCAGAAGATCTAATTGCCATTTACAGAGAGGTCATCGTCTTCAGCAACATGCTGTCATCTTGCACCTTGTACTTTAGTTATCGTAGTAAAGATAAAGTCATAAAAGATTGTAAACAATATAACGACAAGAAAAATTCATATTAATGCATCTTCTCATCAACAATTCATAACTAGAAATAAAAATACATACCAGGTACTCAAAAACAAGAGTCAATGATTTGTCCGTGTGAACAATGTCATGTAAGGTGACAATGTTTGCATGTTTCAGGTCCTTTAATAACGATACTGCAAGAGAAAAAAAGATGTTTGACATTTCAGTGAAAGCTAACACATTACTAGTTCACACTTCTGGTGAACCGTGAATAAAACTTGTGCTGCAGCCCTGGTAGAGTCTTAACAACTAAGCAAGTCAAAAATGATCATCTACATAAGTTAAACAGTTGTGGGTGAAAAAAAAACACACCCTGCATGGAAAAAACAGAGACAACAGGAGTCCAAATAGTACAGTATGTCACAGCAGTTGGAGAAAAAAAAGGGGTGGTAGGTGAATGATACTCACACAGGTGGGTTGCAGAAAGGCAACCGACCACTGTAGACAGGAGGAGACATATAACCCTGACTCCACTCGGGTTCCCAGGCAAAGCTGCAGATGGTCGCACTCTTGTAACAAAAACACAACCCAATTGACCTAAAGGGTGGTTTGAACCACCACAGATCAAAAAGGGAGGATACTCCTGACTGAGGGTAAAGGCACAAGGTAGGGTGGTAAGGGGCGCCCAGATGTGAGAAAATATGTTAAAATAAAAAAAATGGAAAAAAGTGAGTTGGCTTACCTCAATATAGACAATTTCCTGTATTAGATTAATTTTTATTAGTTTGCCCTGGCAACGCATTTCAAGGGTATGTGCCCACTTCCTCAGGCCAAATAAATTTGCCAAAGATGCTACTAGCCCCAAGTTAGCCGCCTAACTTGCGGCAAGTAGCATCGTTTGGCACTTATTTGGCATGAGGAAGTGGGCAAGTACGCACGAAACGCGTTGCCAGTGCAAACAAATAAAAATTCACCCAATACATGAACTTGTCTTCATTAAGGTAAGCCACCTCACTTTTCTTCTTATTTTATCACATCTGGGCGCCTCTTTCCTCCTACCTCGTATCTACAGAAGATCCTCCAATCACACTGTGCATACTGATAGTGTTTAGGTGATATGGTGATAGGTGAGATTTAAGCTAAACTAAAACACTAAAATAGTACAAACTTCAGTTACACGTTAGCTTAGTAAAAGTCCAATACATATATCCAGTACAACATGAGTCATTTACCAATTAATAAAAGATGACCTTTTTGACATTTTGTTATATATCTGGCACACATTGCTGCCATTTTATAAATGAAAAAAGCAGACAGACAGACAATGCCAGCATATATTTATAATACAGAAAAACAAACAAAAACACTTTTTGCTACCTAATCAAAGACAAACCTGTAAGTGCTTTCTTTATTAAGAACTTAATGGGTTCAATGTGAGATACCTAATATTGCAGGAGGCAATGTTTATAATAAAATGCAAACTTACAGAACATGCCTACTTTTCTTCCAAGCTCTGCATCCAAAAGAACTGTCTCTCAGTGCTCTCTCCCTCCAATTACATTAATATCTGAACCTCTGCTCCCACAAACTCTTCTGGCCTTTTATTGGTGCAAAAAGGCAGATCGGAAGTGCCAGAACAACCCAACACTCCCAGCTGTCCCTTAGAGTGAGCTTATGATGCACAGGAGGTGGAGGGAGCCACAAAACAGCACCTCCCCCTTCCTTCCATAAATAAAAAGTATTAAGGGGAGTTGATTTAAGTGCAGTAAGGCTGCTAGGTGTTTAGAGCAGAGATCCCTCTGTGGCCTCCATATTTTAAAATACACCCATATTGCGCGAGCAAAAGTCCGTGATTGCGCGAATCGCGGCACTTTGCACGCGCAAAAGTCCGCGAACGGCACTTCGCGTGCTAACTGTTTAGCACACCCGTGCTAAACAGTTAGCACGGCTTTGTGAATCAAGCCCCTAGAATCTGTATGCAGAGTAATTTTGTTAGCAATGGGATTCATTCTTGCACTCGCGCATGGGAACTCTTATATGCTTGAGGTCATTGGCCATGTGGTCAACTGTATATAGTTCATAAGTCAAGTGAGGTCAATAACCATTTGTGAACATTGCAGTAATATATGTTGACATAATTTGGACTAATCCTTAGGAAAACACTAGCTAGTAGTTGGCCGCAGTGCATCAAAACTCAGATTCTGAGCTGTGGAAATGGCTAAGCCTCCACAGCAGGAGGGAGGGTGGAAGGGGAAGATGGCCTGAGGAAGAAGTTGCAATAAGGAAAGCTTATCTTGGATTTATAAACTGAATACATAGCACCTGTGTGGGTTGAACACAGTCTGGCGACATTTTTGTTCATCTGCTTCTATGGAGTTGTCATTTCTGAGGGTGACTTTCTATGTTCTTAACTGTAGTTATACTGTGTCTTAATGTGCAGATTTTGGCCCCTCATGGCAAACAGAGTTGTGCATAAGTAATTATGTGTTATAATTATGATTTGGTGACCATGTAGATGTGGAGCAGAACAGCCTATTTACACCGCAAGGCACAATTGCTACGGAGAGCTCTGGTTATGGTGTCCTTAGGTGTGGCCCCAGGAAACTATTTCAGCGGTGTGTTCTACGGCGTTACGGAACAGTACATCGGGTTCCACGACACGTGTCTGTCTTTAAAAGCTGCCATGCAGAGCTTTATCTCAGAATTCTCCTTGATGCAATGCAAGTTTTGCAACAGTGGATGAGACCCCCCCCCCCCCCCATGCATTTACTATAACTTGTTTAATATCCCTGAGACCATTGCCATTACATCATTGGCAAGCCAGCTACTACTGGACCTCTGTGTGAGTGTTTGCTTGTGGTTTGTATTGCATTGCTGCGGTGCACAGATGCATTATGACAGGGCTTCCCAACCTTGTCCTCCAGTACCACCAACAGTACATGTTTTGCAGAAAACCACAAACATTCACAGGTGAGGTAATTAGTGTTTCAGCAGAACTGATTAACTACCTCTGTGTGTTTCCACAAAACATTTACTGTTAGTGGTACTTGAGATCAGAGCTGGGAAGCCTTGCATTATGGGACCAGCCCTCATGTTAAAGTTGCCACCATTCCAGGGCTGTGGAGTCTAAGTAAATTTGGGTACCTGGAGTCGGTGTTTTCAATAAACTGAGGAGTCGGATGATTTTTGAACCAAATCCATAACCTTTGTAAAGATTATACTAAGGAGTCGGAGCTATTTTGGGTACCTGGAGTTGGTGGTTTCATAAACTGAGGAGTAGGAGTCGGATGATTTTTGTAATAACTCCAAAGCCCTGCACCACACAGTACACTCTATGCTTAGTTCAAACAATAAGTTGTGTTAGCTTTAACTTTGTTAGATTAGGGTTATATTGGTTGTTTCTTAATGGGACCAAGGAATTTGTGTTTTTATGGGCAGGTTTGTATATTATTTCATATGATTTATGAAATAAAATTAGTCAAGTGTTAAATTTAATTATAAATGTGTTGAGCGTCATTCCATTTATATGGGTGGCTATTGTGCAATACATAACGACGGTTCCTGCAAAGTCAGCAGCACATTTCATGGGTAATGCGGCATGACTATTCTTGTTCCTTTCATTATAGGTTCTACTCCAGTCCTGGAGTTTACATTTATTTATATTTTAATTCAAACTTATTGACTTTTCTAATATGGTATATAATATATATGGTATCTAATATAGTATTGTAATTGTAACATTAATTTCCGGTTTTGTAGGTTTACAGGTCATACTGGCCTGACACCACTAGATGGAGCCCCAGTTCAGCAACCTGCTTGGATATTTAGATTCCACATACTAATCTTGTCCGCCCAACTCCCTCATGAATGTGTGGGGCCATATTACAAGCACCAGAGGGCCACTCATTGGTTGACTTGCCACTCAATAGAGGATTGCAGAATCAGATGCGACTCCATGGCATTTGTTGCAATCGGTCATGGGACCAAAAGTTTCTATCCCTTTTCTAATGGATCTAAAACAATATTATTATTATATATTATAATATATGTTATAAAAAATGTATATGGGCTTTAACTGTAATATTATGGAGAAATCAACAGAACACACAACATTAAAGACTGCCAGGGGTTTAGAACAGAGCAGTAGGCAACGACAGGGAAGGTTTTACTACTGGACTCTGGTGGTACGATACCTACCCTTGGAACAAACACCTGCTATACACATTATCATGTGGCTAAATGATTAGCACTCTTGCAGCTTAGGGGACCTGAGATTGTAGAGAACATTGTGGCTAAATAATTAGCTCTTACAGCTCCAGAGTCCTGCGGTTGGTCCTCACTAAGTATACAATGCACGCAAGGATTGCACAGCATTAGAGAATTTCCAAGTGCAGGACCAATGTGGTGACAATTTAGAGGCAATCTAGAAGTTCTGCACACTAAAGAAGCAACGGTGGTTTATTTAACCATAACAAAACAAAAAATAGTGATGATCGAATGGTTATGGATTTTGTTATGGTTAAATAAACCACCATCATTTTCATAGTGTGTGGACCTTCTGGATTGCTTCTGGTAACCACTAAGCTCACTATTTGTGCAAAGTCTATATCTTTTAGTGGGTGTGGATTTTCCACAAAGTGTGCAGAGCTCCTTACACACCCTAAAAACAAATACCTTAATTGGCCTTTCCTCTAGATTAAGGACCATACCAATGGCAAGATTTTGACAGATGAATTATTATTCCAACCTACTGTACATCGTGTAACTATCTTCTAAATACTGGCTGATGTACGACAATACTTTTGCATTTTGAAAGACCATCATGACAGACCAAATTAGATCAACTCGTTCAACGTTCTCTATGTGTACAGATCTTTAAACGATCATTACACTAAAATCTATGGAACCTCCCGCTACATCCTTCGTTAGCGATCCAATGGTTGGTAATCTTCTTGCTGTTGTCCACATCCTATTGGTAATAATCTTTAGTATCAAGATCGTGGAAACTTTGTACAACACAGCCTCCAGCGATTCAGTCTTGCAGTGGGTACTTAGAATTTTTGTTGGACTGTGGTAGGTGCATTAGACTGAGCGTACTTGACAGAGGCAGCTGTAAATGGCATTATATGGGGGACAAGGAGGGTTGGTAATATATAAAATATATATTATAGTTCAGTAGATTCACACTGAAGGCATCCAAACTATGAATCAACACATGTGGAAGTATAGTACATAACCAAAAAGTGTTAAACAACTGACTATATGTCATATTCTAGGTTCTTCAAAGTAGCCGCCACCTTTTGCTTTGATTACTGCTTTGCACACTCTTGGCATTCTCTTGATGAGCTTCAAGAGGTAGTCACCTGAAATGGTTTTCACTTCACAAGTGTGCTGTGTCAGGTTTAATAAGTGGGATTTCTTGCCTTATAAATAGGGTTGGGACCATCAGTTGAGTTGTGGAGAAGTCAGGTGGATACACAGCTGATAGTCCTACTGAATAGACTGTTAGAATTTGTATTATGGCAAGAAAAAAGTAGCCAAGTAAAGAAAAACAAGTGGCCATCACTACGTTAAGAAATGAAGGTCAGTCAGTCCGAAAAATTGGGAAAACTTTGAAAGCGTCCCCAAGTGCAGTCTCAAAAACCATCAAACGCTACAAAGAAACTGGCTCAAATGCGGACCGCCCCAGGAATGAAAGACCAAGAGTCACCTTTGCTGCGGAGGATAAGTTCATCCGAGTCACCAGCCTCAGAAATTGCAGGTTAACAGCAGCTCAGATTAGAGACCAGGTCAATGCCACACAGAGTTCTAGCAGCAGACACCTCTAAAACAACTGTTAAGAGGAGACTGTGTGACTCAGGTCTTCATGGTAGAATATCTGCTAGGAAACCACTGCTAAGGACCGACAAACAAGCAGAAGAGACTTGTTTGGGCTAAAGCACACAAGGAATGGACATAAGACCAGTTGGAAGTCTGTGCTTTGGTCTGATGAGTCCAAATTTGTGTCTTTGTGCGACGCAGAAAAGGTGAACGGATGATCTCTACATGCCTGGTTCCCACCGTGAAGCGAGGAGGAGGTGTGATGGTGTGGGGTAGGATGGTGTGGGGTTGCTTTGCTGGTGACACTTTTGGGGATTTATTCAAAATTGCAGGCATACTGAACCAGCATGGCTACCACAGCATCTTGCAGCAGCATGCTATTCCATCCGGTTTGCGTTTAGTTGGACTATTTATTTTTCTACAGGACGATGACACCAAACACACCTCCAGGCTGTATAAGGGCTATTTGACCAGGAATGAGAGTGATGGGGTTCTGCAACAGATGACCTGGCCTGCACAGTCACCAGACTTGAACCCAATCGAGATGGTTTGGGGGTGAGCTGGACGCAGAGTGAAGACAAAAGGGCCAACAAGTGCTAAGCATCTCTGGGAACTACTACAAGACTGTCGGAAGACCATTTCAGGTGACTACCTCTTGAAGCTCATCAAGAGAATGCCAAGAGTGTGCAAAGCAGTAATCAAAGCAAAAGGTGGCTACTTTGAAGAACCTAAAATATGACATATTTTCAGTTGTTTCACACTTTTTGGTTATGTACTATACTTATAGTCATGAAAATAAAGAAAAGACTTTGAATCAGAAGGTGTGTTCAAAGAGTGTGTGTGTGTGTGTGTGTGTGTGTGTGTGTGTGTGTGTGTGTGTGTGTGTGTGTGTGTGTACACATACAGTATAACATTAGGTGGAGTGACCCTTTTCATTTAAAGCGGATCCGAGATGAAAAATAAGTAACAAGTAAAAACAAGTAACAAATAAGTAACTTGTCTATATATCTTATCTAAAATTTAGATAGTTTACACAGCATATCTAGCTTCAAACAGCTTCAAAATTTATGATTATTTATTCCTGTGATACAATGAGCGCAGCCATGTTCTGTTTGTCACAGGCTGAGGGCTGGAGATGCTATTAGCTTGCCTGTGTGTAAATTCAGTCCCCCCTCCTCCTCCCCTCTGCCTCTGAAATCAATGGCTAGTAACCTCCTCCTCCTCCTCCTCCTGCCCAGGCTGAGGTCCCGTAAGCCCTTGCTACAGTGCCAAGGCACAAAAGGAGCTGTTGGCGAGGCTTGTTTAGTTTATAGGAAATTAGGGTGTATTAAAACAAAACAAAAAAAGTATTTGGCTTGAGGAATGCCCTATAAACTATATGAAAGGAACACAATTATGCAAGGAGTAATAGTTTATCTCGGATGCACCTTAAGAGAATCACAAAAAATAAGAATTGGTGTTAGTACATTAATCTGTAAGCTGCAACCTACAAGAGCATTACCTTCTCTAATAGCTGTACAAGGGGCCCCTTCTTCATGCTCCAGTCGAATTTCTTTCAATGCTACAAGGTTCTCAGTCAGTTTACTCCTTCCTTTAAATACTGTGGCATAGGTACCCTGAAAAAACACATTTCTCTTATTGTGTTTACATATCAAATGCACCACGGTAAAACATTCATATAGTATGCAAATTAGCAGCTGCTCCCAACACATTACGTGACAAAACATTCTTCTCCTATATACAACTCTCCATGTGCAAGTATCACGCTAGTCTGATGGTGACACACAGAAGTATTACCTAAACATCACATCTACATATTGAAATATAAAGGAGGCAACATGTTCAAGAAACAAGGAGATATGACAGGCAGAGACAGATGGGAAGATAAAGATAATGGAATTATTAGAGTTATAGCACAGAAGGTGGAACAGGAAAAAGGAAACTGAGCAGAACAAGGAAACAGACACTGAGAAATTTAGATACATTCATTCATATTGTTAAATTCTATATCCAAGTAAAACCAATGTTAAAAAAATTTCTAGTATGTCAGGTGAGGAATTCACCATAATGGAGTATGTATCAATCTAATGAGAGCAATACAAAATACAATCTGTACTCTCCTCTGTCCAGTAGATAAAGTCTGTCACCTAAAAGTCAACTGTACTAGTCAGGTCTACCAAGAGACCAGTGGCGTAGCAAAAGTGGGTGCAGAGGTTGTGACCACACTAGGGCCCCTAAACCAGAAGGGCCCTCCTTCAGACGCTGTACTTGCTCTTCATTGGTTTCAATAATTCTCACCTCTATATGTGCTTTGAATAGTGGTAATTATTAAACGGTTCTTCTCCCAATTACACGGCTCTGACACTGGCTGTCCTTGGCAGCTTTAGGTTTTTAAAACCAATTGTTCTGCATTGAGTGCTTGAATGTGCCCCATGTAAAACTGGCACTGGGGCCCATAGCCAAGCCACTGCAAGAGACCCTAGACATGGCCAAATACACGATATCTGCCCAACTGTTTGAGTTGATCCGCCGGAATTATCAGGATAAATATACCTGGCATCAGTCCCTGGTTATTGTCATTTGGTACAGGTTTACAAATGATTGTCATCCAAAGTCTATAATTTGCCGTACGTTTCTAAGGACTTTAGCGTGTGCACAAGACTAGATCTTTCAAATAACAATGAATTGGAATCAGCCACTCCCTATAAAGTGTGTGTAGGATCAACATCATGAAGACACAAGATAGACTACAAACCTCTCCAAGTTTCTCCAATTTGACATACGTTTCCATCTTTCCAAACCCAATTTCAGACTGTGGTAAGAAAAATAAAATCCAGCTGTGATAATATTCCATATATAAATACATGCTACAAGACTTTAATAAATGCTACGTTCAAATGTTAAGTAAATATAGGATTCCACATTTCACCTGCTGAAGCAGACCACACAACTTACTTTTCTGAAGAAATAGCAGATTGACAGATTGCAAACGTGAACAGTAGGCCAAGGATGCCGATACTGCAGGACATGGGGTGACTACAATGGGATGTAAGAGAATAAATACAGCCAGTCCCCTACTTTCAAGCAGGTTTCCTTCCAGGAGATTGTAAGTGGGGTCATGTGTTCTACACAAATGATTTACTTTAGGACAGCTCTGGATTTTAACTTTGTATAAACAATTTTTGTTGTTGTTGTTTTAATGTGCTTTTAGGCTTTGTTCACATCTAAAATAGAAATGGCAGCGATTTTCGATTTTTTTTTGCGCTTTTCTTCCCCTCCTGGAGCTTACCTGCGCACTTAGATCTTGTGTACAGCGCTTTTCAAAGCGCATTTGTAGAGCGATTTGTTTTTTCACTTTCTGACGCAAGTCAGGAAGGGAACTCTGACTCGGAAATAAATAAATAAAATTTATTCATCAAAGCGCGAAGGCAATTGCTGCACAAAGCAATTTTGTGAGTGTTTTGCGCTTTACCTATACCTTCCATTGTAGCAAAAACGCCATAAAAATGGTACAGGCAGCTATTTGCTGAGCGGAAAGCAGATGAAACGCGCGGATATTAACTATTCTATAAGGATTCATTGCACAGGCGATTTTAGGGCTTTTTTTAGCACTGGTGATTTAAAAAAAAAAAAAAAAAAAACGCCCTAAAATCGCTTGGTGTGAACGAGCCGTTAATGTGTTTTCAGCTACTTACAACCGCCTGAGGTGCAATTCAGATGTGAAAGCATGGCAAAGAAATGGTTCAAGTCCTATAGCTCAGCTATATGCCAAGTATGAAACACTAAAAATGATTACTGGTAATGTCAGATAATAGCATTGGATTTGTTCCGGAACTCACCAGTGACGCTCTACGCGATCGCCTGCTCATGGGTTGATCAAAGGGGGGGCTATTTATTTGCAGCTTCTCCAAATATCCATCAGGTATCCTGATGTCAGCTGGAAGCGACAGGCGTTTATTTAGATCCTGACAAAACACAACACAATCAACAGATTAATTCTATTTTGTTATACACCAATTACAGCACGTTGTGACCCTTTTTGTCCTGTATTTATAAAACATAAAATATAATCTGAAGCAAAAAAAAACAAAAAAAACCCAAATGAGTAAAAAACAAGATATCTATATCTATATCTCTATATATCTATATCTATATCTCTATATATCTATATCTATATCTCTATATATCTATATCTATATCTCTATATATCTATATCTATATCTCTATATATCTATATATATATCTATATCTATATATATATATATATATATATATATATATATATATATCTCTATATATATATATATATATATCTCTATATATATATATATATATATATATATCTCTATATATATATATATATATCTCTCTCTCATATATATATATATATATATATATCTCTCTCTCTCTCTCTCTCTCTCTCTCTATATATATATACACACACACACACACACATACATATAACATAAGCTACACTTGCCCATATTCAGATGTGGATGTGTAAATCCTAGTTGTCAAGTGACGTTTTTGCACTTTCCTCCTTGTCACCGGGAATCGGATGACTGATGTCATGGTATATACCATTCTCTAGGAGGCTGACATTGGTCTGACTCACAAACTAGTTGTAAGTCACCACAGTCACAGTGATACTATACATGTGCATAGATTTCCTGAAACTAGCATGCAGCTTATATGAATCAGACTGCAGCAGCCACCATTAGTCCACTAGTTACCCAATGACAGAATGCTTTATTACATTTACACTTCACACCCATGAATGGTCCCTTAAAACTGCTTAGAGCAGCACAAGTGTACTTATAATAATATACTAAATGAACATCAAACTGCTCCTTGATTAATAATGCAATAGCAATGCATTACTGATTTTGCCTCACCCCATTCTGTACATTGTATATAAGAGTGTTATGGTAGAAGCCATCTGTGATCCGAACCACATCTCTCAGATGGGATATCTGAAGATCAGGTGTCATATAGGCATAAGCAGGAAGTTCAGGAATTACAGAGAAGACTGTTTAAGCTGATAAGATCACAGACAGGAAATACTAAAGGTGGCCATACATTATACAATAAGTGCCAGCCTAGTTTAAGGGATCCAGCAGGAAACCTCATAGGGTACATTCTGCTAATCTGATTGGGTGAAAAGAGGTAATTTGCATATTCAGTAGCGGTGCATTGTGGGTAACCACAGATGCTCACTGTAGCTACATACACACGGGGGGCAATTGTCCCCCGTTACATGCGTGCACATGAACAGGGAGCGATAGCTCCCTGCCGGCGACAGCTGTCCACACGTCTCGCCAGAGACGCGGCGGAAGCTGTTTGTGAATGGAGCATCCCCCGGCCGGATGCTCCATTCACTCGCGTAGGTCTCCTGTCACTAGCCCGCATACTCACGCGGGACTAGCGACAGTTCTGGCGAAGTTGCAGCGACAGCTGTAGCCGGCGATTGAACATGTCAATCGCCTGGCGACAGCTCCGACGGGCGACGGTTCGGGGCGCGCGCGTCATACATGTGGTTGCGGCGACAGCCGTACCCAGTGTGTATGAGCCATTAAAGCTGAATTATTTTAAATGCCTTCTGTTTTAAGAAGGCTAACCAACCTAAGCATTGCTTTTTAGTGGAAGGGCTTTTTGATCTCTTTTAGTCCCCTATACTCTCCTTGTGATTTGGGTCACCCCAAGATGCTTGGTTACTGTTACTGTGTTGAGATAGGTTGTAGTAAACCACGCCCATGCTATTTGGCCAATCACAGCGCTTTGTGCTGTAGAGCGTGCTGTGATTGGAGAACCTTTCTCTATGAGGTTTCCTGCTGGGTCCCCTAAACTAGAACTAGTGCTACACAATATTGATTGTATTATCTGATCAAATTTTACTGAATGTGTGTACTATAAGAGAAGACAGACTAAACCTACTTTGGACTTGGAGGACCTCATACTAAAAAAGATATAAGATAAGAGAGGACGAACTTGCACAATCAATATTGTATTGTGTAGGGTCAGCTTTATAAAGCCAATAGAGAAACATTCTGAAGGGAAGAGGCAGAGGTAGCTAGCTGGAAGTAGCCACATCACTCCTGTATACAGACTAAAGGCCCATACACACGTCGGATTTTCCCGGACGGGTCGTTTGAACGTCCCGTCGCTCAGTCGCCCGCATGCCAAATCGGGCGTGTGTACAGTCCGTCGTTCGGGTGATAAGGCTGGTATTCCGCCCGGCGGATCGCTCAAAATCAGTCTTATCACCCGAACGACAGACTGTAAACACGCCCAATTTGGCGTGCGGACGACTGAACGACGGGACGTTCAAACGACCAGTCGTTCAGGAAAATCCGACGTGTGTATGGGCCTTAATGATGACATAGATTATTTTGTAAACAATAGGCACCCAGAAGGTCCTTTAGTTCTCTGCAGGGGACAAAAATCACACTATAATTAATGGATGAATCGGAGCATTCTGGGGTTGATTTTGTGCACGCATGCTATGAATACATACTGTACATTTAAATACATTTGTACTTAAAATTACCTGGAAGGTCTATTAACCCAAGAGATAGACTGCCAAATGTCAGATCCTGAAACAAATTCATGCTGGGGCAGAGAGATATAAAGGTCCAACTTAACAAAAAAAGAAAAACTACTTCTCACGGTTTAAAAAAAATAAAAAAAATATCAATACTTTATTGTATACATTTGCATTCCATATGAAAACTTCAGGATAAAAACATTAATAAAACAAAACCTCAGTCACTGATCCATCTATTAGAATATTGAAATATAGTATAAATAAATCTGTAGTCAGTATACCTGGTATCCAATAAATTAATCACCTGCATGACTATCAAACAACAGTCTCAGAGTGTGATCCTGGGCTCAGTTGTGCAATTCATCTGTATAGATACAATAAAATGTCAAATGTGCAATCATAAAACTACATTTAGGATATTAAACCAGTAAAAACATGATACACAATGTGCAATGAAAATAGTGTACAGCACGAATAAAGTGCTATATTAGGCCGTGCTATGGCTAATATATATGGATAATAGCCATAGCATGGCCTAATATAGCACTTTATTCATGCTGTACACTATTTTGTTTGCACAATTTTGATTGCACAATGTGATCACTTTTTTTACTGGTTTAATATCCTGAATATAGTTTCATGATTGCACATTTGACACTTTATTGTATGTATATAGCTGAATTGCACAACTGAGCCCGGGATCACACTCTGACACACTATCTTATTTGATAGTCACGCAGGTGATTGGATTCATTCGATACCAGCTATACTAACTACAGATTCATCTATACTAAATTTCAATATTATAATAGATGGATCAGTCTCTAAGGTTTGTTTTTAATGTTTTTATCCTGAAGTTTTCATATGGAATTCAAATTTATACAATAAAGTATTAATATTTTTTTGAAACCATAAGTGGTGCTGCTTTATGAACAATTCCTTATTTTTCTGCTACTTTCCAATACTTAACCCATAGCACGCTCTATACTGGTCTGAGTGCAGTATCTTTTTTTGGTGGCTGACAATGTATGATTTCTGGCATTTTCTCTCCTCAAATAAATGGACAAGCAGAACATGATCAAAGTACCACAGTCCTTTGATATGAAAATGCTCATAAGGCTGTGTGGAGGTGCACTCTGTTCTGTGAAATAGCAACATAAGACATCCAGCCAAAGGGGAATAGAAAAGTGATCAGCCATCAAAAAAAACAATGGCTAAAGCATAGCAGGATCGGATGTACTCATTAGGTGAGGCTTGCATAGACCCAACACCATCATCTAGTCTAACTACTGTCAATTAATTAGAGACAGTAGCATTGCTAGTGTTCAGGTAGTCATACATCTAGCAATTTTGCTTCAATTGACTAATTGATCGACTTTATTAAGCAATCAACATAAGTGTGGTTGATCGAAAATCGATCAACTAGTGGCCCAAAAACTACGATTGATATCCTATGCAAGTCATCTTCACTAAATTCATCTGACTAACGTTGTGCCTCAATGCTCTGAATGCAAAAATGTATTCAGTATCTTAGGATATGTGAACAGTTTTGCATTCATGTGCGATATCTTCCATCCTACTCAATCGACTAAGTTGGTCAACTCAACATGATATCAGTCACTTTCCAATGATCGGCCTGAATGGAACACACCATTTGATAAAATGATTGAATAGAATGGTCTATCGTACAGCCAAATCGTTAGCTGTATAGCTACCTTTACACGGATATAAGGATTTGGGAGGCATTGGAAATGGATGACTACCATTGGGGTTACACTGTTTCAGCAGCACTGACATACAAATACATTACCGGTAGACCATAGTGACCATTGCGTCATTTTTCTATAGTTATTCTTTCTCCATTTGTCAGTGTTAGTTGGCTCTTCACTACATTAGCCCAGGCATATAATCTTATCCGAAACTACCATAACCACATTTACAAAAGTCTAAAGATCTAATAAATATGTGCTGATGGTATACGCTTTTATGTGTCAACTAGTATCAAGGGTTACCCAAAGCAAAGCGCCCCTCTGCTCTTGCAGGGCTGAAGATGTCAGTTCAGTAACGCATGTAATCTCCAACAGGCTGAATAAAACTGAATTACACCCTTGTGCAAATCAGTATACTATCACAGTGCATCACTGGGCTCCCATGTCTGTGTGTGCTTCAGGCAGATTATGCTGTCAGCTGCAAGGGTGACTGCCTCGCTAACAATGCTATCACCCCCTATCACAGCAATTCAGTCAGTGAAAGCATTAATAATGTGCTGAAATTCAATTATCTTTTTATATTATGCTAAAAACTGATTTTCTACAAAAAGTATAATTGCATTAAAAGAGACAAGTTTTTTTAATGCAATAAAAGTAGATTAGATAAGATCTGATCTCAGAAGTTTATCTACTGAACCATTCAAGCAATTTTCTATCTAAAGCACAGAAATCAGAATACCACCCTGTCCAAATAAAAAAAAGACTTCTGTCTTTAGATCACTATAGCTTCAACTTTCCAGTAGCCATTACTGGTATTGTAGACTCTTTCTGAGAATTCACCTGTGCAGCATCTGGAGCATAGACACTGAAAGAATATGATTACTCTACTGAAAGATCAGCTTCACATTGAAAAGCCATTCTGTCCTCCATATTTTTGAAAACTAACTCTGGATGGAAAAACATAACCCTTGCTGGACTGCCAATAGAAACAAATAAAGATCATAGTGTTCTTCCTTGAAGTACTGCGAGAAATCCAGTAGGCTGCAGCACTTTTCCAAGCACCACATCAGTGGCCATGCATTCCTCTTCCAATGTGTGAATATACTAGTCGGAAGCTATCTTATAGTGAACATTTGCAGAATAGTGTGGCCACACAAATATTATCACTCAGAGATCCATCTACATCAGAGGTGCATTTGCCAGTTGGGATTGCTGTACTAGAGCCATTTGCGTCTGCTTAAGTCGCATGACCTAAACGTATATTTCAGGTTTGGATGTTGAAGAATATAACGACTTCAAGCCAGATATCACCTTCATGGCTAGAGAAGGAGCTGAACACAGAACATGGGGACCTGCTGCACATGCAGTGGCTGTACATCACAGGTGACAAACTCCAGCCCTCAAGAGCCATATTCATGACAGTGTTTAGGATGGACTGAGAAATATTGAAATATGTTCTACATGATGAACCACGCCTTTCCTAATTCAGTCATATCAATTAATTTGAGCGGTGCAAAAATTCTGTGAGGACCTTGGCCCCTGTGGACTGGAGTTCAATATCCCCGCTGTATATGGAAGACTGGGCCTGTTGCCCAGGTAGTGGCTGCATATGGAAGACTGGGCCTGCTGCCCAGGTAGTGGCTATATATGGAAGACTGGGCCTGCTGCCCAGGTAGTGGCTGCATATGGAAGACTGGGCCTGCTGCCCAGGTAGGGGCTGCATATGGAAGACTGGGCCTGCTGCCCAGGTAGTGGCTGCATATGGAAGACTGGGCCTGCTGCCCAGGTAGTGGCTGCATATGGAAGACTGGGCCTGCTGCCCAGGTAGTGGCTGCATATGGAAGACTGGGCCTGCTGCACAGGTAGTGGCTGCATATGGAAGACTGTGCCTGCTGCACAGGTAGTGGCTGCATATGGAAGACTGTGCCTGCTGCATAGGTAGTGGCTGTAGAGCGAAGACTGGGCCTGCTGCACAGGTAGTGGCTGCATATGGAAGACTGGGCCTGCTGCAAAGGTAGTGGCTGCATATGGAAGACTGGGCCTGCTGCACAGGTAGTGGCTGCATATGGAAGACTGTGCCTGCTGCATAGGTAGTGGCTGTAGATGGAAGACTGGGCCTGCTGCACAGGCAGCTGCAATCTACATAGTGCATATAAATTGTCAGAATCTGGAAAAAAGGGGTCCTCAACTGGTTCTGATAAGAGGCTTGTTTTTTTGGCTCTTTAGATTTACATTGTGTTAGATTGCATACTTGTATTTGTACCTGGTGAATGCACTGTCTTGTGATCTATAAGCCCCCATACATTTAAAGGCAATAACTATTAGGAGTGTGGGCTAGCACCAATCGGATTCTCTTTATGTAGTGCTCAGACTTCACAGAACCTGCTTCCACATGCAGCCCCCATGTCTCCAGCAGCAAAGGGAGAAGGGCCTGAGACCTTTCCTCTTTCGAGCAGCTGCTAAATGCAGAGAGAGTACACCTTGCTGCATGCTTCCCTTACAGAATAGCGCACCTGAAGAGTTCAAGGCACATGCCCAAAATGGCCTGTGTGTAGAAAGGATTCTGTGCACCACAGTTCAATTTTCCATTTATATAGGCCAGTTCACATAAGTGTAAACTGATCATAGTTAAAAGAAGTATTTCAAAATCTTAGCTGCGATTCTACATGGAAAGTTAGAAAACCTGCCCTGTGAGTGATTCCTCAGGATTGGCTTGATGAACAGTCTAGAGATGAACACTAGCATAAATAGTCTATGACTGTATTGGGTTATTATGAGACAAGTAGGTCCCTACTTACAGCAGTGTGCACAAAGCACAAGCACATGACATAACAGTACATGAAAGATCTTTTTACAATTCATAAAAGCTTGTGTTTCCTCAGTGCTTGGATTAGACATCACTTCCCAGCTTGTTAACTTCAACATTAATGGGAACAAGTGTCAGAAACATTTGACAAATTACTATAATTACTGCTTTCTGCTCATTGCGAATACTTTGGTGCCCTAATTTAGGTAGTCAGACTGGCATGCTTGGCTTTCCTGGCATCTATGTTCTAATTTTACAGTACTGTAAACAAAACAAAAAGAAAGAAAGGCAACAACAAAATCATCTGGCCTCTCATAGTTAAAACAAGAGAAACTATCCTGACTTGTGATGATGGTTGTGAAACATTTTTTCCAGTCAGAGTAAAGCTGGGGTGTCAAACTCAAATACAAAGTGGGCAAAAATTGTACACTGGGTCCTAGCTGCGGGCCAACCTCAATGGCCACCTTCCTCCCTTATAAAGTTCCCAGGTGTCTAATGCCCCCAGCCCCTCTAACCCTTATACAGTTCCCTCGTGTCTAGTGGTCCTCCCTTCTCTTTACAGTTTCCTGGCGTCAAGAGGCCTCCACCCCCACATACAGTTCTCTAGCGTGTAGTGCTTTATCCTTATCTCCCCCATAGGACTTCACTGGTGTTCTAGGCCTTCACCTCTAATATAGCTTCCTTTGGTGGTCTAGAGTGGGCCAAACATAATGCAAAGTGGGGAAACCACTTGAGGGCCAAATCTATTGGCTCTGAAGGCCATAATTGGCCGGAGTTTGACACATATGGTGTAAAGTAACAACTTTTATTTATCAGTAGCAGAGTCATTTAACAAAAGTCAATAAACACAGGGATTGACTATTCAAAGTTACAGTAAAAAATCTGGACAACCACCCACAATCCTTAAAGGAATACTGTAGGGGGGGGAAGGGGGGGTTTGAAGGAAAATGAGTTGAGCTTACCCGGGGTTTCTGATGGTCCCCCGCAGACATCCTGTGCCCGCGCAGCCGCTCACTGATACTCCGTCCCCGCCTCCGGTTCACTTCTGGAATTTCAGACTTTAAAGCCTGAAAACCACTGCACCTGCATTGCCGTGTCCTCGCTCCCGCTAATGTCACCAGTGTATAGCACAACCCTAGTATGGTCTGTGCCTGTGCAGTAGACTCCTGGTGACATCAGCGAGAGCGTGGACACAGCAACGCAGGCACAGTGGTTTTTCAGACTTTAAAGTTCGAAATTCCAGAAGTGAACCGGAGGCGGGGCCGAAGCATCGGTGAGTGGCTGCGTGGGCACAGGATGTCTGCGGGGGACCATTAGAAGCCCTGGGTAAGTACAACTCATTTTCCCCCCACCCCCTATAGTATTCCTTTAAAGGCTCTGTCGCGAAAATCTTAAAATATAAACATATAAAAATAAGAAGTAAAAAAATAAACATATACAAATAAGTACATTACTTCCCAAGTAAAATGAGCCATAAATCACATTTCTCCTATGTTGCTGTCACTTACAGTAAGTAGTAGAAAGCTGACATTATCGACAGATTTTGGACTAGCCCACCTTCTTATTGGGGGGGGGGGGGGGGGTGTTCTCAGGGCTTTCTTTATTTTCAAAAGCACTTAGTGAATGGCAGTTCTGTCCAACTGCCAAAAAAGTGTGCAGCAAACAGGAAGGCTGGCCAGCATCTCTGTATAAATCTTTTTCAGGGAGTGTCTTTATAAAGAATAAAGGCCATGCTGAGAATCCCCTATGGAGAGTTGGACTAGCCTAAAACCTGTCGGTAATGTCAGATTTCTACTACTTACTGTAAGTGACAATCTTTGGCTCATTTTACTCAGGAAGAAACATACTTCTTATTTGTATGTGTTTGAAATTTTAAGATTTTCGCGACAGTTCCTTTAATTTATAGCAGCGGAAACCTGATCTGCTGTGGGGAAGCTGCTCCATGTTTACCCCAGTTTTATCTGGATTGACAAATCCAGAACCAATGGAGTTAAATGATGTGTCAGCTTGTTAATACCGTATTGCAGTGTCAAATTAATCCAACATGCATACAGACTCTTTCAGACGGGTTGATCCTCATCAGTGCATGGCATGGATTAACATGACTTGAAACATCATGGTTCACCATGAGCTTGCTGGGCAATTTACAACTAGGTTTCATTATATTCATCGATTGTTTCGGTTTGTAGGTTTCTGGTTTACTTAAAGGACAATGGTAATGAGAAGAATGTGGAGGCTGCCATATTTATTTCCTATTAAACAAAACCAATTGCCCGGCAGCCCTGCTGGTCTATATGGCAGCAGTAGTTTCTGAATCACACCAGAAACAAGCATGCAGCTAATCTTGTCAGATCTGACAATGATGTCAGCAACACCTGGTCTGCTGCATGTTTGTTCAGGGTCTATGGCTAAAAGTATTTGAGGCAGAGGATCAGCAGGTCAGCCAGGCAAATGGTATCGCTTAAAGAGAATCTGTAACTAAAAACAATCCCCTGGGGGGTACTCACCTCAGTAGGGGGAAGCCTCTGGATCCAATCGAGGGTTCTCCATCCTCCTCTGTCCCACGGCGGTCTCACTGTGCCCCTCCGAACAGCGGGGATGTAAAATATTTACCTTCCCGGGTCCAGCGTAGGTGTAGTAGTGGCTCTCTGCTCGGAAATCAGCAGAAAGAGCCAATCTCTGTCGGTCCACTCTACTGCGCAGGTGCAAGTCTCCTGCACAGTAGAGCAGACCCGACAGCGCCCCTGCTGGAGCCAGAAAAGGTAAATATTGCACAGCTTGACAAATTGTTGGCTGTGCGTTCTGTGGGCTGCAGCGAGACCGCCGTGGGACACAGGAGGAAGTCAGAGGCGAGGTGAGTACCCCCCAGGGGAACTTTTTTTTTTTTTAGTTACAGGGTCTCTTAAAAAGGAAATAAATATAGCAGCCTCCATATCACTCTCGCTTCAGTTGTCCTTTAAGGCCCATTACAAAATAGTACAAGAAAGAACAGAATGCAGTCTTCGCCAGTTGTTGGCCAGAATGCAGCTGTGACTAGAATCAGTTCAAACATACGGTATTACTATTCTTTCCAATGATCTCTGCAAGGCATTAGCTGCACTTCTTACTTGTGTCACCTCATCCCATCTAGTGCACTTTAAACACAATATATATTCTTTGGTAGCATCTGCTTCACCTAGAATTTCATTTCAGTGATCAAATGTCAGCTGAAATGTGTCAATTCAGTATTGAGAATGACACAAAATATGCTTGCTATAAAGATGAAGGCTAGGTGTAGGTTATTTTTTTCTTATTAACTTCAAGTAGCATTATCATAAAGCACCTTTATTACAAGGTACAGACAATACATGGAAATCAATTATCGTCTTATCATTCGAGGAATATCCATTATAGGGCTGACCATACTGCTGTATGTATTATATTGGGTTGAGCTACTCAACTGGATATTCCTTCGGCATTAACTAATGCTTTACAAAGCATTTTGCAATTTAACATAATTAAAATTATCTTTTTATTTCAGTTTGCAGCTCAAATTTTTTATATACAACTACACGTTCAGTGCATATTGGTTTATTCTCCAAAGTACAGGCTGTACAGTAACCTCCCAGTAACTCTTGTTTTCTGAATTAGTAATTACACAGAGCAGGAAGAATTGCAGCTCGGAAGGAGTAACCACCTGTACCAAGCAGCTGGCAGCCACACCAGATAAACATTTTGAGGACTTCAGTACTCCTCAGGGATGGCAGTGTTTATCTCTAATGTAACAACAAGTTGTGTGTGGGCACAGCTCTTCTTGCATTGCCGGTGCTGAAACCACGGACACTTGGCTTATGTCAAAGTACACAATAAAAACATGTGGCTACACTGGAGCAAATAAGAGAAGGTAAAACCAGCAGCCGCTATGTGCAATTACATTTAACTTGGCAATACTTTATACTATTACCTATGTATCAGTCCCTGGTGCTACTCACTCCAATAGAATTCCACTGATGAACAATGTAACAGCCACGTAATGGTACAATCCTACAGAAACAAGATAATATCCATATGATATGTATTGAACATGTCAATACATATCAAGCAATCTACTGCATGACCAATAAGGAAACCCATCACTGAAGAACATCTTTAAACAGTGTCAGTCCACTGGAGATGGCTAACAGAATTATTAATACTTGGCACATGGTGAGATCCTTCCACGAATACAGGAAAATCCATGTGAGCATAATGCCTTCTTTATGGCAAAGTATAACGTGTCACCACTGCTGCTACATTTCAAACAAGTGTCAAAAGTTGAAATAGTTGATCCTGACTTCATACAAGTCTAATTAATGGGTTCAGCAAAACGAGAAAACACCAACATCAGAAAGGAAAAATAATAGAGATAATTATATAGGAGATACCAGTTTATCTGTAGAACAGCCCACTGTTAGGGCAACAGCTGGAATGTGAGTGCATCACTTCAGGACATTTCTTTTCAAGGGACTACATGTTTCATGCTAGATTTACATACCATAAGCCTTGGATGCGCAGGCAAGTTTTTGTCAGATCTGACAATGTCAGAAACATCTGCATATGCTTGTTCAGGGTATAATGGCGAAAAGTATTAGAGGCAGAGGATCAGCAGAACTGCCAGGCAACTGGTATTGCTTAAAAGGAAGTAAATATGGCAGCTTCCATATAACTCATTACAGTTGTCCTTTAATGCTGGGCAAACACGGCTCAATTTTGCTCCTCGATTCTTCCACTCAATCGATTCCCCGCTCGATTCTGCAGGCGATTCTCTTATCTTTCGCTCGTTTTTTGAACTTTTTCCATTGTCCACAATGCAGAATAGAGCGGCTAAACGTTCGGGTGGGAGATTGGACGTGTCTGAAATTATCTATCGAGCCATCTAAATGACTCGGAATCGAGCCGTGCATTCCCAGCATAAGGGTTCTTTCCCATCGCATTCACTGTGGTGCAACAGACATTTTAATCGCATAGTAACCCAATGCTTTTATATTGCAATAGAAACATTCACATCTGCATGTTAGCAGTCCAATGTGACAAATGCCATCAAAATAATGCCACCACATGTTGACTGATATAACAGAAATCAATGGTAACAGAATTTTGGTAAAAAAATGGAAAAAGCTAACAGACAACTGCAAAAAGGACCTGTTCAACATATTTTATTTTTAGTTTTCATTCCTGGAGGCAAGTTTCCATCAGGTTAAGAAGCTGGTTTTATAGAGGCGATACATCAGTGGTATAATTCTACTCCAGTTTGTCCAGGTAAATATCTTAATGATAATAAAATATTTAAAATAATGAAATATCTGCAAATTGTGCACGGTTCTCAACTGACAATACACTCTTCAATTATTACTCAATTTTTATTTTGATATTACGATCAATAAAATGATCCATTATTTTACAGATCAACTAAAGACTAAATAATCTTTCAATCAATTTTAAACCTTAATATTGATCATTATAAAGACTGCACGTGTTTAAATCCACTTCAATTTATGATGAATTAGACATTTTGTCTAATAGAATTTCTAACTTATTTCTAACTGGGCAAAAAAAAAAAAAAACTCCAAACAGATTGTACAGTATTGGCTACCTTTTTGGTGTGCTTCAGAACTCTGCATAGTTCTCTGATCTCTATTTAATAAAATAACATCCAATGATCAGCATCATGCAAACCTTATCAGTATGGAACTGTCAACAGTGCAGAGTAGCCACACATACAAAACCTACCCTTTAGCCTAGAGACATTTCCCAGACAAACTAGTTAACAGGGAGAAGACAGCATAACCATTGGCCATGACCAGCTTGATCTTAGGACACAGAAGAAGAATGCGGAATAAACTATACACTACTGTTAATGCAACATTAACCCAGGCATCAAACTGGCAGACATATGCATAATTTTCACTCTTCAAATCCATACCTTTTTTCCAAGAACATACCAGGTAGTTAGTGTCTATTGAAAGATGTCTCAAGATCACAAAAACTAAAGTAAACTGTAAATCACATTAAGAAATCAGGATATTTGTGTGTGATGGTGCTTCACAAGTATGGAAACATACAGTGGGATGTGAAAGTTTGGGCAACCTTGTTAATCGTCATGATTTTCTTGTATAAATCGTTGGTTGTTACGATAAAAAAAATGTCAGTTAAATACAGTATATACTCGCATATAAGACGACCCGCATATAAGTCAACCCCCCCAACTTTTACCTGAAAAACAGGGAAAAATGATTGACCCCCATATAAGCCGGGGGTCCCCCCCAGTGTGTCCCAGTATAGCTAGTATAGTGCCCAGTATGGGTAGGTAGTGCCTCAGTATAGTGCCCAGTTTAGCTAGTAAAGTGCCCAGTATAGCTAGTAAAGTGCCCAGTATAGCCAGTATAGTGCCCAGTATAGGTAGGTAGTGTCCAGTATAGCTAGTATAGTGCCCAGTATAGCTAGTAAAGTGCCCAGTATTGGTAGGTAGATCCCCAGTATAGCTAGTATAGTGCTTAGTATAGCTAGTATAGTGCCCAGTATTGGTAGGTAGTGCTCCAGTATAGCTAGTATTGTGCCCCAGTATAGCGCCCAGTATAGCTAGTAAAGTGCCAAGTATTGGTAGGTAGTGCTCCAGTATAGCTAATATAGTTCCCAGTATAGCTAGTATAGTGCCCAGTATAGGTAGGTAGTGGCCAGTATAGTGCCCAGTATAGGTAGGTAGTGGCCAGTATAGTGCCCAGTATAGGTAGGTAGTGGCCAGTATAGCACTCCCCCGCGGCCCCGCTGCTATTACCTGCTTTAGGCAGCAGCCGCTTTCTAATCCGGGTTCCCCTCTCATGTTGCGTATAAGTGATCACAGCAGCGCGCCCGGCGCTGCTGCTGTGACGATGCAGGGGGCAGGAAAGAGCGGTTCCCCTGGTAACGGCGATGCACATCGCCGCTACAGGGAGCCGCGCTCTTTCCTGCCCCCTGCATCATCACAGCAGCAGCGCCAGGCACGCTGCTGTGATCACTTATACGCAACATGAGAGGGGAACCCGGATTAGGAAGCGGCTGCTGCCTAAAGCAGGTAATAGCAGCGGCGGCCGTGGGGGGAGCGGGGAGCACCGACCAGGAAAGACTCGCATACAAGCCGACCCCCCAACTTTTGACCCCCTTTTTGGGGGGCAAAAATTCGGCTTGTATGCGAGTATATACGGTATAACATATAGGAGAGACAGTGATATTTGAGAAGTGAAATTAAGTTTATTGGATTTACAGAAAGTGTGCAATAATTGTTTAAACAAAATTAGGCAGGTGCATACATTTGGGCACCACAGAAAAGAAATGAAATCAAGATTTAGCAGATCCTCCTTTTGCAGAAATTACAGCCTCTGAATGCTTCCTGTAGGTTCCAATGAGAGTCTGGATTCTGCTTGAAGGTATTTTGGACCATTCCTCTTTACAAAACATCTCTAGTTCATTCAGGTTTGATGGCTTCCGAGCATGGACAGCTCTCACACACCACAGATTTTCAATTATATTCAGGTCTGGGGACTGAGATGGCCATTCCAGAACGTTGCAATTGTTACTCTGCATGAATGCCTTAGTGGATTTTGAGCAGTGTTTAGGGTCGTTGTCTTGTTGAAAGATCCAGCCCTGGCGCAGCTTCAGTTTTGTCACTGATGCCTGGACATTGGTCTCCAGAATCTGCTGATACTGAGTGTAATCCATGCGTCCCTCAATTTTGACAAGATTCCCAGTCCCTGCACTGGCCACATAGCCCCACAGCATGATGGAAACAACACATTTTACTGTAGGTAGCAGGTGTTTTTCTTGGATTGCTGTGTTTTTCTTCCATGCATAACACCCCTTGTTATGCCCAAATAACTCAGTTTTAGTTTATCAGTCCACAGCACCTTCCAAAATGAAGCTGGGTACCAAAAGCGGCTTTGTTTGTGCTGTGGGCGGAGAAAAGGCTTCCTCTGCATCACTCTCACATACAGCATCTCCTTGTGTAAAGTGTGCCGAATGGTTGAACGATGCACAGTGACTCCATCTGCAGCAAGATGATGTAGGTCTTTGGTGATGGTCTGTAGGTTGACTGACTGTTCTCACCATTCGTCGCTTCTGTTTATCCGAGATTTCTCTTGGTCTGCCACGTCGAGCCTTAACTTAACCCTCCTGGCGGTATGAAAAAATCCACCAGGAGGGAGCGCGGCAGTTTTTTTTTTTTTTTAAATCATGTAGCGAGCCCAGGGCATCCCCACGGCATCCCCCCGCCCTCTTCGATCGCCTTCGGCGATCTCCTATCAGGAAATCCCGTTCAAAGAACGGGATTTCCTGGAGGGCTTCCCCCGTCGCCATAGCGACGGGGCGGGATGACGTCACCGACGTCGTGACGTCATTGGGAGTCCCGATCCACCCCTCGGCGCTGCCTGGCACTGATTGGCCAGGCAGCGCACGGGGTCTGGGGGGGGGCCCGCACGCCGCAACGGATAGCGGCGATCGAGCGCAGGCGGGCGGCGATCAGTGTGCTGGCGCAGCTAGCAAAGTGCTAGCTGCGTCCAGAAAAAAAAATAAGAAAATCGGCCCAGCAGGGCCGGAGAAAACCTCCTGCGCGGCTTACCCCGAACTACGTTTGGGGTTACCGCCAGGAAGGTTAAACTGAGCCTGTGGTCTTCCATTTCTTTAATATGCTGAAATCTCTGAGACAGCTTTCTGTAGCCTTCCCTTAAACCATGATGGTGAACAATCTTTGTCTTCAGGTCATTTGAGAGTTGTTTTGAGACCCCCTTGTTGCTGCTCTTCAGAAAGAATTAAAAAAGAGGAGGGAAACTTAAAAATGACCACCTTGAATACTCTCTTACAATTGGATTCACCTGTGTATGTAGGTCAGGGGTCACTGAGCTTAAAAAGGAAATTTTAGTTCCAATAATGTATGATATATTTAACTTACTTTTTTATTGTAACAACCAACGATTTATACAGGAAAATCATGATGATTAACAAGGTTGCCCAAACGTTTGCATCCCACTGTATGATAATGTACAGAATCTGCCACACAGTTCCTCAAAACAAGCACATTACCCAAGTCAACACCATCGTGAAGAAGGAAAGCTGATGCTTCTGCTCTTGGGTCAAGAACCAAAAAAAGTAGTAAACTACCATTGAATGTTTTACAGTTTCACACTGCAATAAACATAAGAATTACTCAACTTGGCTGGAGAATTCACACAACCAACTATGCTAGATGTTAAACACTGAACAGTAGAGTCAAGTTATTGGAAACAGCTGCCAATTGTATCCCCTCAGAATTCTTGTCAGCACCAAGACCGAAAAAAATAAATAAAAGACTGCTATCGGAAAGTGCCTTTTTTGTTTGCGTACTTCTATTAATGCGTGCATAAAACAGGGGCATCAAGTATACTTGCATTACTCATTTTTCCTCTTTTAATGATGTAGGGTACAGTAGAACCCCTTTATAGTAAACTCCAAGTGACTAGGAAAAGTATTTTACTATATCAGAATTAGTCACACATTGAATATTTATGCAGACGTAATTGCTGGGACCCGAGTTTCCTATTTCCAGAGGTTTACTATATCAGAGTTTACTACAATGAGATTCTATTGTATATAGTAAACTGCAATATATGCTGGCCACTGCTTTAATGCATTGGGAAACTGCCCCCATTACTCATTGCATCTACAATCAATATCTTACAGAGTACAGGAGTAGCAATGGGTGGCGATTGTTTTTTGTACAGAAAACAGTGGTAGTGATAAGGATCTGTTTAACTGCAACAAATTCCATAATTCAAGTTCACTGTATTAAGGAACAGAGTCTCAGAAGTCATTTTTAAACACACTTGAGGCCAACAGCTTACATTTTAGCAGTTCACTACTAATATGTTATCTGCTGATGGAATGGCATTCTGCATTTCTAGCATTTTAAGTGGTATAACAAAGCGGTTTCCATAAACAATCTTCCTAAGGTACCTCCATTGAAATCCTCCTGTGCACCCGATTCCTGAGGCAAACCCCCGTTGGTGACTGGACTTCATCAGAGGAGGTTCCAGAGGCTTGGTCACTTTCACCATCAGATCCCATTTTCAGATTCTCATGTACAATGTCTGAAATAGAAAACCACAGGAATTCATGATATTACAGTTACAGGAATCTCCATCACCTTGCAGATACAGACAAGTCTTCAAATACCAACTTCTTCACGCTGCTTTAAGTCTTACCTACACAACCAATAATCTTGCATTATGTATCCGAGTCCACTATAGTACACAGTACCACGTATAGATCACGCAAATGAAAGTATGTTCCTAATTTGCAAGGTAATCTGATTGTACCCTCTTCATTAAAGAGACAGAAATAAGAAAACACTGGAACTAGTTAAAGACCTCCCAAATGAATATAGCTGGCTATTTCAGTACTGCGCTGCTTTTTCCTCCACACTTCACAGGCAGTCTTATATGAGTTGAGCAGATTCCTCGCACTGTCTGGCAAATGTCACTCTTGGGAGCGAGAACTCAATTTCTATCTAGTTCGAGTGGTATTAGCAAACATTCTTTTGCTATGAAGGGGGTACGACGCTGGATGACAGCATGGTATACACTTGCAGAGGAAATGTGGTGGGAAAACGTACTTGGGTGAGACATTATGGCACACTGAATCTCTCAGTGATGCATTGAGGTGTTGTACATTACATGGCGGAAGTAAGAAACCACCCAGCATTCCACTATGGGAGCTCAGACTATCAGAACTAGAAAACTATGACAAGGCCCTAGCTTGAAAGATAGAGACAGTTGCCTGGAAGAGAGAGGGGGCTGCACACGGCACTACTAGCAAAGACATGGCGTCAAAGTAAAGAACCCTGCCAAATCAACTTATAGCAATCAGATTTTTCACTCCTATGAAACTGTAACTTTAAACCCAATTGGTTGACATGGGTTATTGCACTTCGTTTGGACGAAAAAAAAATAAAAAAGTATAACACCGCTAGTTTCAAATAATCTATGAGAAGGAGGTTTAACAGATTCCAATAAATTACAGTAATGAAAATGTTCCTGCCTATACACTCCTTATTTGAGGACTTCTTCGGAGCTCAGCAATTTCAGCACAGGGTCCCCAATACCCTCTGCTGTGTGTGAGCGCCCACCCATGGAGCCAGAGTTTTCTGTTCCGCAAGCAAATGATCAAGTGACACAAATTTCAAATTGATTCAAGGTACCCGCTGAGATTATTACAAAACGTAATATAGAAACTTAAAGGAATACTATTGAACTTTAACACATTTCTGTCAGTAGCATACATCAAAATTGCATTAACAGCTAGTGCAAACACAGCATATCTTTTTGCTGTGCAATGTTTCTTTTTCTTTTAATTTGCCTTTTAAACGGACCCCCTGACAAGCTGACGGCGTCGGCTAATGGGGCAGCTCATTATGACAGAGGGGATTCCTTTTTACAGTGCGGTAGTGTATTATACTATTGTCACGTTTCCCCATGCTATTTATTACTATTACTATGTTTCCCCGACACTATTTAGCATGCCAGGCATCTGTCATGTAGCCTGCTATTCTGCCCAGCCAATCCCCGCAGAAGGAGACTTCCGTGTGTCGGGCTCGGGCTGCCGCCGCATTAGTTGTTTTGTCATCGCTACGCAACGGCAACCATATGAGCTGGAGGAGGGCGCATCATTGCTCCTTCCCTTCGGCTCCTGCTTCCGATGCGCAGCGATGACAAAACAACTAATGCGGCGGCAGCCCGAGCCCGACACACGGAAGTCTCCTTCTGCGGGGATTGGCTGGGCAGAATAGGAGCGAGAGCGTTTGTCTCTCGCTCCTCATAGCAGGCTACATGACAGATGCCTGGCATGCTAAATAGTGTCGGGGAAACATAGTAATAGTAATAAATAGCATGGGGAAACGTGACAATAGTATAATACACTACTGCACTGTAAAAAGGAATCCCCTCTGTCATAATGAGCTGCCCCATTAGCTGACGCCGTCAGCTTGTCAGGGGGTCCGTTTAAGAGGCAAATTAAAAGAAAAAGAAACATTGCACAGCAAAAAGATATGCTGTGTTTGCACTAGCTGTTAATGCAATTTTGATGTATGCTACTGACAGAAATGTGTTAAAGTTCGATTGTATTCCTTTAAATATGTCTGCACGTGTGTTTCTATTGCTGCCTGAAGCGGTCCTTTAAGATATGCACTATACTTTCCAGCTATACCAACACATAGGCAGCTTCTATATTTTCAGCTGCGAATTTGTAAGCTCTCCATTAAAAGCACCGAGTTCAGCTCTTAAGCAGCTTACTTCACTTATTGCAGATGGTGATTGCAATAAGCCATAATGTGTAATAATCAAGCCAGTGTTACTTGGTCATGTGTAATACCTGATAGCAAACACTTCACCCCCCAGAACACTACCCTTGCATAACACCACAAAGATCACATTTTCAAAATACTGTATAAGAAAAAAAATCTCCTCTGCAGCTTAGTCTGTGCTGATCTCTTCTACCAACGCAGACAGTTTACCTCACGTGCTGCTAAAAGCCTGGCTGTCTGGGTCACAAGCACTCCCATAAGACCAAGTGGAGGAGCAGGAAGTGACTGCCAAGGTATGTTTTCCTCTTTCCTTCACAGGAGAGGAAAGTGAGAGAGAGAGAGAGAGAGAGAGAGAGAGAGAGAGAGAGAGGAGTGCTCGGTTCACAGTCATGGGACTGCAGGTTATTTTGTTAAATGCAGAGTTAATTGAGTGATCTTTAAAAATGAAACTAATCAGAAAACAAACACACTTCACTGCAGTGGTATGGTTTCCTCCCACCGCCTGTCCTCGGTCACATCAGAGAAGCATTCCATCAGGGATACACACTGTAGTAATAATCTGACTTTCATTCAAACCCCTCACCAATCTAACCAGGGGTTTTTTTTTTGTTTTTTTTTTACTACTGCCATTGCGTCCAGTTAAAGGATTTAATGCTAGTACACACCATGCAATTTTCACTTCAGATGCCATCGCCAATCGAGAAAGTGAATATATATCTGTCAAAAAAAAATAAAACAGCCTACTTACTAAAAGGACTGAGGTGACATGTGACATGATGAGATAGACAGGTGTATGTACAGTGCCAAGCACACAAATAACTAGGCTGTGTTACTTTTTTTCCCTTTCTCTGCCTGAAAAAGTTAAACATCAGGTATGCAAATGACAGTTACTGTCCAGGTCGGACTGAGTCAGACTATAGCATGACCCTCACTGATAAGTAATTACAGCGACAAAACACTTCCATGTCAGTAAATGGTGTCTGAGAGCAGGAAAGGGACAATTAAGGTAGCCATACACTGGTCGATGGTCAATAATTCATAGATTGGAACGCTAACATATTTCAATGAAGGTGTCATTAACTACTTCAGGACCTCAAGCTTACACCCGCCCTAATGACCAGGCAATTTTTCATTACATAGGGCTGTGCAACTCCGCACACATTCTTTTTACCTTCTTTTAGTGTCCTCAATAGGACACTCTGTCGGAGGTCTCTGATCGCTGCTGCGATCAGAGATTTTTTAATTTTTTTATTAACAACAAAAGGGAGGCTTTTTGTTACCTCCCCCTCCCTCCCTCCTGTGCCATCCTAAATAGCCATAGGATGGCAATCGGCACTGCTCCCCGCCTCTCACAGGGATCAGCCTATGAGAGGACACACAATCGGAGGTTGTTTTTCTCATCAGTTTATTTTCACCTTGGATGTCATTTAATGCCAGCAATCAATCCCAAGCTCCAAATCGATGTTTCTCGAACGGTAACAGATTGGACATGCTGGGAAATATCAAATGTAATATTGGTTATTGTTCTGTGAGTGTCCTTTTGGTTCATTTTTTGATTGATATCCAATCGGAAATGTTTTGGAAGTCTGATCATAGTTTTAAAAAGTTGCGTACTCGTGTAGACTGCCATATTTATTTCCTTTTAAATAATACCAGTTGCTGGCAGCACTGTTTATCTATTTGGTTGCAATAGTGTCTGAATCACACCAGGAACAAACATGCTGCTAATCTGGTCAGATTTAACAAACAATCAGAAACACCTGGTCTGCTGCATGCTTGTTCAGGGTCTATGGCCAAAGGTAGTAGAGGCATTTTATCAGTAGAATAGTCAGGCAACCGGTTTTTCTTAAAAATGAAATGAATAGGACAGCCTCCATATCCCTCTCACTTCAGGTTTCCATTAAGGCTACTTTTGTGCAGATTTTTCTTCCTGTAATGGGGTGGGGGGGATGATTTTTTTACTCCAAATCGTCTGCTAGGCATGCACATTTGCAATTAACTCTTCAGAACTCTGATAAAGCAGTAGGGCCAGCCATACTATCCTAGGAAAAAAAACATATATAGACAGATACATGTTCTACTTTTGATTTCAATTAATTTTATATAGAACATAAAGAGAAACGGTTTTCAATCTTAGTTGCCTCTGACTAAAGCCAATCCTGAAGTCATTTCCTCCCTAAAGGTGGCCATACACTGGGCGATTAGCCATCAGATCAACCAACAGATCCCTCTCTGATTAGAGAGGGATTGTATGGCTGCCTTACTGCAAACAGATTGTGAATAGATTTCAGCCTGAAACCGTTCACAATCTGTGGAGCTGCCGCCGCCCCATGCATACATTACTTGATCTTGCCGCAGCGAGTCCCCGGTCTCCGCTGTCTTCTTCTCCACTGGGCTCCGGACCGGCTGGCTTCACTTCTTTCTGTCTGGTGAAGTTTAAACAGTAGAGGGCGCTCTACTGTTTAAACTTCCTGCCGGGACAGGAAGTTCAGTGAAGCTGCAGCCCTGGAGCCCAGAGCGGAGAAGGGACAGCGAAGAGCAGGGACTCGCGCCGGCCAGATCAGGTAATGTATTGCCGCCAGCGTCGGTTGTCGGGCATTCAAACGCCGCTATCGATGCACTCCCGACCCGCCGGCGATCGAGCAAAATCTTCCGCACGGATGGATCGATGGGAATCGACGGAACGATTGATTTTGGACGAAAATCAATCGTTCTGTCAGCGTTCGCGCAACGATTTCACAGCAGATTCAATCACAGTGATCGAATCTGCTGTATATAGGTAGGAAAAACGTTAGGTGTATGGGCCCCTTTACTCTTTTTTTTCTCCTAGAAATTGCATGCTTTGTAAACACATGTGAGCACAGCATAGATTGTATCTCCGCAGCGTCTTCCTTCTCAGCCTTGTGTCACACTGAACTGTCCTTGGCCAATCAATGAGGAGCTGGAATGTGGTCAGGGAGATAACAAGCTTTCTTCTCCATGCCAATGTACCAAATAGAGCCAGGCTGACTGCGAAGATTTATTACAGCAGAAACATTTAGGATTATATTGGAATGCTTGCAATGCAGGGTCAGGTTGTAGACTGCATAATGGATACAGAGCAGTGGGTAAACGGAATTGAATTTTAGGGCTGACAATTCCGCTTTAGAACTGAAGTGTTTGCTGATTGCTACTTTGCTAAACGTGATTAAGAAATATTTTAACAATTGGCCTGTTCAGCAACACAGTGAAACAATTTCATGACTTCATTATTCTCCCCAACAAGAGGCACTTGTTTTGGGTTGTGTTTTGTCTTATTTTCTCTAACCTAATTTAGCAGCTTTATGAAAAGGGTTTTGCAACCATAAGCAGAATCTGTGTACACAGAACAGTAATCATTTATATAAAAGCCCCATTCATCACATCAACAAGCATCAGTGCTGTAACGGAAAATATTGTAAGAATCATTTATGGAGGAAGATGAATGGTGAAGCTTTTTACAGCTCATTGTCCAAATGAATGGATCTCACTGAGAGGGGCGTTGGTGTTTCTACTGGCGGTGGACAGTTTGCTAAAGAACTTTACATCTAATGTGTGAATAACTTTAATAACACAATTTCCTCCTGGGACTAACTCTTCTACCCAACAGTACTGCCTACAAATGAACTTATTGTTTGCTAGAGTTTATGTGGGTTGACGCCATTGCTCAGATGTTGTCCATACATAATGGCTGCTATAGTACAAGAACAATTTTGGTAGCTATGCATCAGGCAATGTATGGGCTGATCGATCATGAGACAGATATCTCTCCGATCGAAATCTGATCAGATTGGGATTTGAGGTCTGCCCAGATACACCCATAGACTGATTTCTAATAGGTTTGGTGAAATCTATCAGAAATCAGCCTAGCTCTGCCATGTGCAAGCCAAACAGATAATCTGACAGATTTTTTCCTTTCTGAAACCGTGCTGGAGCTTCGCCTTCTTTTCAACTTTCACACAAGACATGGGTTCCCTCACAGTCCTGCTGGGCAGTTCCGTTCCTCCACTGGCCAGTCTGGTACATTCCTCAGTAGTCCCCGGTCACAATCCACTTGGGTATGCATGGCCTGGGCCACCAGCATGCCCCCATCGTGCTCCCATAGCCAGGAGAATTCTGCGCTTGCACTGTTAGTACTGTGGATCATGAATGGGGATATACTGCTTCTATTAAGAATGTCTCAAGTCTATTCCGTAGGCAACGCTGCAGAGCTGAGGCTGTAAAGACATTGCTAACCTCCAGGCTAGCACAGCATTGTTGCTATGTGGTGGGCCGAAAGAGAAGCGCGCGAGTGACTTCATGCGGTGGGCAGGGTGAGTGAGGAGAACAATGCTGTCGGCCAGCACTCTGTCATGTTGATCAGCTGGACTGATTGCTAGCCGAAGTGTTGGGGGGCATTGGGGGCCACTGTACACACACTAGGTTCTCGGCAGAGGCGGCTTTACTGAGTTTTATCCAGCATGTGGACACAGCTTTAGCTTTGGTGTGCTAGTTACATTGATTGCCAAGATTTATGACTGAACTGCAGGTTACATTAGTGGGCAAGTCGGTTGGTCTCATACTAGCTGCTGTGACCAGGGGGTGAACTAGGATTTTCATATAAAACAGAAGTTTTCCTTCATAAAACAGAAGGTATTTGCAAAAATTCCAGTTCACCACGAGCTTGCTGGGAAATCTGTAACTCTGATTTTCATGTATATGATATTACTATGGCTCAAAGGCCAGTGGGTTAACTTAACTGGCAAAGAGGAGTTGGGAGACAGGTTTTTAATTGTATGCTATGCCAGACTACAGTTCAGCTTTAATATTATGCCCTCGATCAAGAGAATATGTCATTATTTATTTTGGCTTGCATCAGAGTACATATTTTGCAGCTGGCTGTGGTTTCTGCAATATGACACCTGTGATAAAATCTAAACAAACAAGACCTGCTAGCGGGACTTGTGAAAAGTTCATAACGAACTTGATGGATAGAGGTCTGTCTGCACGTTTCCCAACTTCATTTTCTACTTAATCAGATCCAATTTATTTATGCAGCATGTGAAGAGTACAATTTGTTTCTAGGTAAAAACGGAAAAGAAAATACATTTTTCTCTTGCATTAGGAATTTTCTGTGCAAGGAAGACACACAATGATAAAGTTTATCAAGAGGAAACAAAACGTATTGTTTTTTTTATAGCGAACTACAGTATATAAGGAGGATACTGAAAAACTGGTTCTTTCTTACTAAAATTAAAAAGTTCTGTTCATGAACGGTACCAAAAGCTGGATTTTTTTCTTTAAAAATTCAATATTTGGTACTAGCAGTGTGGTCACAGATGCTTTTAAAAGCCAGAGTTCCACATTCCAAAGGGTTGAGTGTAATTGGTGGTCACTAACGATCCAATTTCTAGCGAAAAACTGTTTGCACGATCAGATACTGCAATTCTGATCGGAAGTGAAATATTTTAATACAGTGTTCACTAGATAGACCAACTGTTTTCGAATCATTCGTAATGTATTGTGCCCATAAATGGAGATTATTTACAACCAATCTGATTTTTCACTAGAAATTGGACCATTAGGGCTCGTTTCCACTAGTGCGGCGTGCGTCTCGCAGACGCACGCCGGCATTGAGCAAGTGGGCGGGATCGCAGGCGAATCCCATGAGCCGTGCCATGCACGGCTATGGGATTCGCAGCCTCCGCCGCGAATTCTGCGGGGAGTTTCGGCCGAATCGCTTGCGGGAGCAGTTATCCCCTATGGCAGAGTTTCCCCGTGCGATTCATGTGCGGGGAAACTCTGCGGAATCGCGGCGGAAACCGCGATAGTGGAAACGGGGCCTTAATGGCCATCTTAAAGCAGGGCTGTGGAGTCTGAGTTGGAGTCGATGAGTTGGAGCAATTTTGGGTACCTGGAGTCAGAGTTGGAGTCGGTGGGTTCACAAACTGAGGAGTCGGGAGTCGGATGATTTCTGTACCAAATCCTTAGTTCTGGTAAGTAATAGACTAAGGAGTCGGAATCGAGGGGTCTGAGCCATTTTGGGTACATGGAGTCAGTGGTTTAAAAAACTGAGGAGTGAGAGTTGGATAATTTTTGTACCGACTCCACAGCCCTTGAGGACCATACGCTTACTACCCCCTAGTTATCAAATATAAAAATGAATGGTGCGAGCTTACAATCTAAAGGATTTTATTGCACATGTATACACAACTCCGTGATAGTACATATCTGAGAGCCTAAACAACACAAGGCATCTAAAAGATATTTCTGCATAGAAAATATCATCTTAAAATTGAAGGGGCCAACAAGAAACCGCTATATATGGCTTAACTTGCTTACGGGGACGTCGGTCATGCTGACTCAAAACGTCTCCGCAGTCAAGCAACCACCTGCTGATAACTCATGCAGCCATCCATTCAACGCAATCATCCGGCAGCTGCCTCCCTCTAACAGGGACAATGTCCATATCAATGATGTGTAAGCATGCACAGTTGGCCGCCAAAGCAGATCATAGATCCCTCCGTATAATCAGCCCAATTGTCAGCATATTTGGACGAAAGCAGGGTTAGCGTTGGCAGAGCGTTCGCAAAGCTCATCAAATAACAGGTACAGTTTATAGGATATCCATATACTTGCGTGTGTGGCAGAGACGCATCAAGACATCGTAGTTATGCGCTTTATCATTTGCCCCTATGGTGTCATAGCAGCAAGATCACTGTTCTTCTCCAAGTCCCTTAGTCGTGTTGCCTGTACGCTTCCGGGCTCCGAGTTGTGCACCATAGATCGCGGGGCATCTGCCAGTTGCAGCTATACCACGCCAGTGAGTGAATGGACGTGTGGACGGCCCGGCGGGTCACGTGCTCACATGCACGGAACTTGGTGGCCCCTCTCACCTACACATTTTGCGTCATCAGGCGCTTCCTCAGGGCGTGGCCAACGCCGTCCACGTCACCTCCTTTGTAGCCAACTACTCTCTTCCCTAGTGACCAGGCTATTTTTTTACAATTTAGGCCACTGCAGCTTTAAGGGCTCGCTGCGGAGCCGTACAACTCAGCACACAAGTGATCCCGCCCCCCCTTTTCTGCCCACCAGCAGAACTTTGTTGGTGGGCTCTTATCGCTGCTGGGTGTTTGTTTATTTTTATTTTTTTTACAAATATTGTTTTAAAATACATTTTATTTATTTATTTTTTTTTTAACTCCTACCTCCCCCCGCCAGCCAATCCCAGCAATTGGCTCTCATAGACATCAGCCTATGAGAGCCGATCACTGTCTGTGCCTCCCAGGGGGACAGCCGTGTCACACGGCTGTCCCCAGTACAGGGCAGCCAAAGATCGCAGCGCCGTACACTGTAAATAGACAGCGGTTTCACCATCTAACATTCTCCTAATCGCTGCTGGGAAACTGATGGCAGAGGTGAGCGCCGTCATTCAAGCGGAGATGCGCACGCCGATCTTCTGCAAAACCCCACCCGGCTTGACGCGGTCGTTAGGTAGTTAAAGGACACATCCGAGGGAAAAAAAAAAGTACTACTTACGCGGGGCTTCCTCCACCTCCTGGCAGCAGAAATGTCCCTCACCGCAGCTCTGGTGTCTTGGGCTCCACTCCATTGCACAAGCTGACCTCGCCAGGGTGGCATCTTCTACGTTGCTCTTGAACGCGTGGCCTGGAGCATTCTGTGCAGGCGCAGAACTACTGCTCCTGCACAGAATGCTCCTGGCCACTGGAGCACAGCTGCGACCTGGATTGGTCAGCATCTGCAACGGAGGGAACCACGGGACACCAGAGCTGTGGCAAGGAAAATATCAGCTGCCAAAGTAGAACTTTTTTTTGCCCCCCTCGGACCTTCCCTTTAAGGCTTCTAACACACATGCTAAATGGTTCTCAGTTTGTGTAGAGTGGCCCTGAAGGGTCAATAACAAATCTGGCGGCCTGCAAGATCGTCTCATTTCAGCGCTAGCCGAGGTTATTGTTCGCCTTCTTCCTTACCCCCTCCTGCTCAGTTCTAAGTCATAATGTCACTCATCTGTAGAAAAAGAAGGCTTTGCTGCATGCTAGCAACGCATCTGTTCAGCACTTGGCTCGAAAATGTTGCACGAGTAGCAATAAGTGACCCCTGTAAGAGATAGTCCTTATACGTGTGTACGAAGCTTAGCACCCTAAGCTGACCTGTCAACATACCTAATCTGACCACTACATGTTTCAAACTGCAATTTAAAGTACACCTGAACTGAGAGGGATATGGAGAATGACATTTATTTCCTGTTAGACATTGCAAATTGCCTGGCTGGCCTGCTGATCCTCTGCCTTTAATACTTTAAGCCATAGACCCGGGAAAAGCATGCCAATAGGCATTTCAGACTGTTGTCTGACTGGATTAGCCACATGCTTGTTTCAGATGTAGGATCCAGCCACTACTGTTGCTAAAGTGATTAGAAGGACAGCCTGGCAACTACCGGAAGTATTGATTAAAAGGAAAACAATATGGCAGCATCCATATCCCTCTCACTTCAGGTGTACTTTAAGTTTTCGATCAAGCAAATAAAGTATTTTTTTCCATGTTAATAGACTGAAATACAATAGTCTGCTGTAAGAAATTGTTTACATTCTATTATTCTAGTCCGAAACTTTCTTCAGGCAGGGGACACACTTGACTGTTTTCGTGCGCCTTTTCTGCACAGAAAAACAGAGCTCAAGTTAATCAATGGGCTAGTTCACACTTAATGTTTTTCGCACGCAGGAAAAAACAACCTGACATTCTGCATCATAATTCTGCACATTTTGTCAGTTTTCTCTATCAATTACATCAGCTGCTGTGAAAAAACCTGCATGTTTTCCTGCATAGAAACACACTTGGTGTGCAGAAAAAGGCGCACAGAAAAGTGAAAGATAAGTGTGTTCCCTGCCTCAGTGTATAGTCTGTATTCTTTATAAATCCTTTGAGCTAAAAAAAATGTATATAACTCTATATCTATCAAAAGCAAGGTGCATTAAATAGGAACACAGCACACACAGATGGAAACTTGTAAGCACCCAGATATTGGCCAGATTCAGAAGTCCAAAATTTCACATTGGAAACTCTTTAGTAATGAAGATGTGATTTGCCAGAAATGCTACTAATTAGTAGGAGAAGTGACAATATTTAGAAGACTTTAAAGCTAGCAGTGGAGGACCAGAGGCCAAAGGAAGCACGTGCCCAATGCTCCAAAGGTAACTGAAAGATGGCTTACACCACGATATGCAAAACACGCTCTAAACAGTCTGGCATTCATGAGCTCACAAAGATACATTCACGGATGGATATCAGATAATGCCAGCCAGCTTTGCAACAGGCACTCTTCGTATAAACATTGTTAATTCAGGACATGTTATTTTAAAAATAAGATCTGCTTAATGTTAACTCAAAGAAAACAACAGAAACACAGGAGGAGATGGAACTGCTAATGCCTGGTACACACCATGCCATTTCCCATCAGATAGGCAGGTAAAATCGATTATTTCCAATCATTTTCTTATCAATTTTGTATAGAAGGGATTGGAAAATTAAATGGAGATCAGATCGTACCTGACAGAAATAAATCGAATCACCCCGTCTATGTGACGGGGAAATTGCATGGTGTGTACCAGGTTTAAAAGGCATGAATACAGACCATGAGATAATTTATAATGTGGGTTTGATATGGCTGTGTAAAATTTAAAGCTATAGGCTTGCTATACACCAGCGGTTCTGGATGCTGGCTTGGCTTACCAAGGGCGAAAAGGGATAATTTGCATATTCAGAAATAGTGCATTGTGGGTAACCACAGGTGTTCACTTATAGCTGAATTATTGCAGATTTCCTTCTGTTTTAAGAATGCAAATACACCAAGCTTTGTTTTTTTTTTGTTTTTTTTTTTTAGTAGGAGGGCTTTTTGGTCCCTTTTATCCCCCTATGCATTCCTAGTAGTTTGGGTCACCCTGAGCTGCTTGGTTACTCTGTTATAATTTATCATAGTAAATCGATGAATTATAGAGAAAATGCCCAATGCTAAAAAACAAAAACAAAAAAAAAAAACCCTCATGTCATTTGGGAGCATTAGATGAGCTTTTTATTTTATTAAATATTTAGATAAGTCTACAATTCATAAAGGTAGGTAATTTCAAGAGATTTCTAACAACTAAACCACATGAGGGTGGAGGCACAAATAAATAGAACCAACACAGCACTTTAAGAGTAACTCTGACCAAGAATTGAACTTTATCCCAATCAGTAGCCGATACCCCTTCTTACATGAGAAATCTTTTCCTTTTCACAAACAGACCATCAGGGGGCTCTGTATGGCTGATATTGTGGTGAAACCCCTCCCGCAAGAAACTCCGAGGACCGTGGTACTCCTGGCAGTTTCCTGTCCTTGTTGTTGCATTGTGGGAAATAGCTGTTTACAGCTGTTTCCAGCTGCCAAAAAAGCATGCAGCAGCTACATTACCTGCCAACAGTAAACATGTCACCATGTTATAAATGTCAGAATGTAAATCGGGGATTTAAAAGATTTTACAGTGGGCAAACACTGACTAAATCATTTATACATAATTATTGTAAAAATGAAGCCCTTTTTTAGTACCAAAATATTTTATTGAGAAAAATTCAGATAAGTCTTACAGCAATTCAGTATTCCCTTATCAAAGGGCATTACGTTTTTAGTTACAATAACATATGTACAACATATAAGAACAGAAAACAAAACATGCAGGTCATTTTAACATTTTAGCTAGGTACAGCCAGCGGGGGGGCGTCGCCCCTAGAAGGAGAGAGCACAGGACCGAAGACCCAGTGAGGCCGAGGCTGAAAGCCAAGGTTGCCAGGTTCGGGTGAAAGGCAAAGTTGCATCATTAATTATTGCTAATAATCTCTCTGAAATAAGTATTTCCATAATGATGGCATCTGCTAAGTCAAATGAGAGGGTGGGCTTCAGCCACTGGCGGGCAAGATGGAGACGGGCTGCTTTAGCCACATGTTGAGCTAGCCTGTGATGTGGATATTTCCACTTCTGGGGTTTGTGGCCCAGAAGAAGCTGGAAGGGATCAGGAGACAGCGGGACCTCTAGGGCAGTACTTATTGCAGAGGCCACTTGGGCCCAATATTTTTTTGCTGTGGGACAGAACCACCATATGTGGGCGAGGTCACCCAGCTGGCCACATCCCCTGAAACATAGAGGGGAGTTGTTAGTGGATATGTTATGTAGTCTCTGGGGAGTAATATATGTACGGTGTAAAATTTTATAATTAGTTTCTATGTGTGAGTAGTAATTGCTTCCTTTTGCTAACGAAAGACATCTGGACCATTGTTTAATGGAGAGAGTCTGGCCCAAGTCTTCCTCCCAGGCTATCATTGTGGCAGTTTTACTAGCTTCTAGAGGCTGTGAAATTATAGAGTATAAATAGGATATTAATCCTCCCTCCAGAGGTCTCTGAGCACACCAGTGTTCATAAGTGGTGCGAGTCGTGGAGATATGGGCTGATTGTGTTAAAGTTTTCAAGAAATGGTATATCTGTACCGCTCTAAAATATTCCCTGGGTGGGAATGCAGTATGGGAGCAAAAGCTATTCCAATTGGGAAGTTGGTCATTAACTAAAAAGTTAGCTAGGTTAAGGAAGTTATGGGAAGTCCACCACCGAAAGAGGAGAGGTTCCCAACCTGGTGGGAATTGCGGATTTCCAAAAATAGGAAGCTGGAGTGGCAAATCGGATTGTAGTTTTTTGGTGTATCTTAGTCTATGCCAGATAGAAAGTGAGTGAGCTGTTAGGGGGGATTTTTTTTTGTATTTTGCCAAAGAAAGCTGTGGAGACCATTGGAGAGCCGCCAAGGTAATTGGGGCTATAAGGTCTTCTTCAATGTCCGCCCAAAGGGGCCTATTGTGCATAGAATGTAATTGGGCCAGCTGGGCAATCTGAGCAGCTCTGTAGTAACTATATAAGTCAGATGAAGCCCTTTTTTATTACATTATTTTCACTGGAGTTCCTCTTTAAAATGCAAACTACAAACCATGCCTATTCCACTACATGAAGAAAGATCCACATTTACCAAAATATCTATTCTATTAAAAGTTACATTGTTTACAGGATTCAGAGTCATAGTAAAGGGATAATAAACTCCCCCTGCTCTACCAATAATACCTCTAAAACCCAAATAACCAGTCAAGATTAACAGAGCTCAATAACTTCAGGGGTTGCCAGACTATTCCCTGCCCACTTTTACCTGAGTGACCAACAGCTTCTCCTTGCGCCAGTCAAGTTTTCTGTTGCCAGCTAAACTCAGGCTTCATCTTCTTCCTTAGGAGGGCATTGGAGGTAGACTGGCTATACCTCCTCTCCATAAAGTCCTATGTACAAAGGGAACCTAAACTGAGAGGGATATGGATGTTTCCTTTTAAACAATACCAGTTGCTTGTCAGTCCTGCTGATCTCTTTGGCTGCAGTAGTGGCTGAATCACAACCCTAAAACAAGCATGCAGCTAATTCAGTCTGGCTTCAGTCAGAGCACCTGATCTGCATGCTTGTTGAGGGGCTGTGGCTAAAAGTACCAGTAATAGAGACACAGGGTCAGCAGTAGAGTCAGGTAACTGGTATTATTTTAAAAGGAAAAATCCACATGCTTCTAAGTTTAGGTTCCCTTTAAGTTCTGCATCACATCTGTGACAGTTGGTGAACCTCTCTCAGGAACAAAACTGAAGTCAGTGCTGATCAATTAGCAACTGATTCCCAGCTATTAGCTTTTACTTGCCAACACAGCTTTCGTTTAGTTCAGTGGAGATTTGTATGTCAGCCTAATGGCAAGTATATATATTTTTTATAAAAGACAGACGTTTGTTTTCTGAAGCATAAAGAGTACTAGGTGATTAAGAGCAAAAAATAATGAAGATAAAAGGACCTTTGTCTTGAGACACAGGACTGGTGTTTTCATAGAAGTAAACTGGTTAGTTGCCCATGGATCCCTAAGCTTCATAGAGATCCTCACATCAGGGGTTCTAGAGCAGGTATGTCAAACCGGTCCTACGAGGGCCGAGATCCTCACACATTTTTGATACAGCTCAAATGAATTAATGGGTCTGAATCAGGAAAGGTGTGGTCCATCGGGTAGAACACAGTCCTTTCTTTCTCAGTCCATCCTAAACACTGGCATGGATCTGGCCCTCCAGGCCTGGAGTTTGACAAGTGTTCTAAAGGGTTTCAGGTTGGCCCCTCCCTCAGCCATTAATAACAGCCCCAATCCAATGTAATGGCCAGCAGGGAGGTAATGGTTATAGCCACTAGGTGCAATGGTGTCTTCTCCAATCCTTTTTTCTCTCATGCCCATCTTATCCTGTTGATGTGTGTCTTATGAGGAACATGGAAGAGAGAATAACAGTATGCTGGTGGAGCATTTTACTGTAAAGAACAGTATTAAAAAGGTAAGAGGGTCCATATTTAGGTCTGCCCAGGGTACCATAAATCCTAAAACCGACACTGGGTGACATTGCCTACTGGGAGTTTTTCCATACTGGATATCAGGTGTCTGGCGCCATAGGAATCCCTTTCAGAAGTAATTAAAAGGTACTAAGCCTTCGATCGTAGACTCCTCTTTCCTAACGCCAAACGTTTGTCGATAGGTAGTCAATATGTTTCAGCTCTCTAGAGCTTAATTTACAAAACCAATAAATTATTAATGTACAAAGTACAAGGGCTGTTTACAGAGAGGTTATGAAAGTTATTTAATTAACCACTTGAGGACTACAGTCTTTCTAACCCTTAAGGACCAGGCACTTTTTTTCCACTCAGACCACTGCAGCTTTCACGGTTTATTGCTCGCTCATACAACCTACCACCTAAATGAATTTTAGCTCCTTTTCTTGTCACTAATAAAGCTTTCTTTTGGTGCTATTTGATTGCTCCTGCGATTTTTACTTTTTATTATATTCATCAAAAAAGACATGAATTTTGGCAAAAAAATGATTTTTTTAACTTTCTGTGCTGACAATTTTAAAATAAAGTAAAATTTCTGTATACATGCAGCGCGAAAAATGTGGACAAACATGTTTTTGATAAAAAAAAACCCATTCAGTGTATATTTATTGGTTTGGGTAAAAGTTATAGCGTTTACAAACTATGGTGCAAAAAGTGAATTTTCCCATTTTCAAGCATCTCTGACTTTTCTGACCCCCTGTCATGTTTCATGAGGGGCTAGAATTCCAGGATAGTATAAATACCCCCCAAATGACCCCATTTTGGAAAGAAGACATCCCAAAGTATTCACTGAGAGGCATAGTGAGTTCATAGAAGATATTATTTTTTGTCACAAGTAAGCGGAAAATGACACTTTGTGACAAAAAAAAGAAAAAAAAAAAGAATCCATTTCTTCTAACTTGCGACAAAAAAAAATGAAATCTGCCACGGACTCACCATGCCCCTCTCTGAATACCTTGAAGTGTCTAGTTTCCAAAATGGGGTCATTTGTGGGGTGTGTTTACTGTCCTCGCATTTTGGGGGGTGCTAATTTGTAAGCACCCCTGTAAAGCCTAAAAGTGCTCATTGGACTTTGGGCCCCTTAGCGCAGTTAGGCTGCAAAAAAGTGCCACACATGTGGTATTGCCGTACTCAAGAGAAGTAGTAGAATGTGTTTTGGGGTGTATTTTTACACATACCCATGCTGGGTGGGAGAAATCTCTCTGTAAATGACAATTTTTTCATTTTTTTTTACACACAATTGTCCATTTACAGAGTTATTTCTCCCACCCAGCATGGGTATGTGTAAAAATACACCCCAAAACACATTGTACTACTTCTCCCGAGTACGGCGATACCACATGTGTGGCACTTTTTTGCACCCTAACTGCGCTAAAGGGCCCAAAGTCCAATGAGTACCTTTAGGATTTCACAAGTCATTTTGCGGAATTTGATTTCCAGACTACTCCTCACGGTTTAGGGCCCCTAAAATGCCAGGGCAGTATAGGAACCCCACAAATGACCCCATTTTAGAAAGAAGACACCCCAAGGTATTCCGTTAGGAGTATGGTGAGTTCATAGAAGATTTTATTTTTTGTCAAAAGTTAGCGGAAAATTGATTTTTATTGTTTTTTTCACAAAGTGTCATTTTCCACTAACTTGTGACAAAAAATAAAATCTTCTATGAACTCACCATACTCCTAACGGAATACCTTGAGGTGTCTTCTTTCTAAAATGGGGTCATTTGTGGGGTTCCTATACTGCCCTGGCATTTTAGGGGCCCTAAACCGTGAGGAGTAGTCTGGAAATCAAATTCCGCAAAATGACCTGTGAAATCCTAAAGGTACTCATTGGACTTTGGGCCCTTTAGCGCAGTTAGGGTGCAAAAAAGTGCCACACATGTGGTATCGCCGTACTCGGGAGAAGTAGTACAATGTGTTTTGGGGTGTATTTTTACACATACCCATGCTGGGTGGGAGAAATAACTCTGTAAATGGACAATTGTGTGTAAAAAAATCAAAAGATTGTCATTTACAGAGGTATTTCTCCCACCCAGCATGGGTATGTGTAAAAATACACCCCAAAACACATTGTACTACTTCTCCCGAGTATGGCAATACCACATGTGTGGCACTTTTTTGCACCCTAACTGCGCTAAAGGGCCCAAAGTCCAATGAGTACCTTTAGGATTTCACAGGTCATTTTGCGAAATTTGATTTCCAGACTACTCCTCACGGTTTAGGGCCCCTAAAATGCCAGTTCAGTATAGGAACCCCACAAATGACCCCATTTTAGAAAGAAGACACCCCAAGGTATTCCGTTAGGAGTATGGTGAGTTCATAGAAGATTTTATTTTTTGTCACAAGTTAGTGGAAAATGACACTTTGTGAAAAAAACAATAAAAATCAATTTTCCGCTAACTTTTGACAAAAAATAAAATCTTCTATGAACTCACCATACTCCTAACGGAATACCTTTGGGTGTCTTCTTTCTAGAATGGGGTCATTTGTGGGGTTACTATACTGCCCTGGCATTTTAGGGGCCCTAAACCGTGAGGAGTAGTCTTGAAACCAAATGTCGCAAAATGACCTGTGAAATCCTAAAGGTACTCATTGGACTTTGGGCCCCTTAGCGTACTTAGGGTGTAAAAAAGTGCCACACATGTGGTACCGCCGTACTCAGGAGAAGTAGTATAATGTGTTTTGGGGTGTATTTTTACACATACCCATGCTAAGTGGGAGAAATATCTCTGTAAATGACAATTGTTTGATTTGTTTTACACACAATTGACCATTTACATAGAAATTTCTCCCACCCAGCATGGGTATGTGTAAAAATACACCCCAAAACACATTATACTACTTTTCCTGAGTACGGCGGTACCACATGTGTGACACTTTTTTGCAGCCTAGGTGCGCTAAGGGGCCCAACGTCCTATTCACGGGTCATTTTGAGGCATTTGTTTTCTAGACTACTCCTCTCGGTTTAGGGCCCCTAAAATGCCAGGGCAGTATAGGAACCCCACAAGTGACCCCATTTTAGAAAGAAGACCCCCCAAGGTATTCCGTTAGGTGTATGGCGAGTTCATAGAAGATTTTATTTTTTGTCACAAGTTAGCGGAAAATGACACTTTGTGAAAAAAAAACAATAAAAAATCAATTTCCGCTAACTTGTGACAAAAAATAAAATCTTCTATGAACTCGTCATACACCTAACAGAATACCTTGGGGTGTCTTTTTTTCTAAAATGGGGTCACTTGTGGGGTTCCTATACCGCCCTGGCATTTTACGGGCCCAAAACCGTGAGTAGTCTGGAAACCAAATGTCTCAAAATGACTGTTCAGGGGTATAAGCATCTGCAAATTTTGATGACAGGTGGTCTATGAGGGGGCGAATTTTGTGGAACCGGTCATAAGCAGGGTGGCCTTTTAGATGACAGGTTGTATTGGGCCTGATCTGATGGATAGGAGTGCTAGGGGGGTGACAGGAGGTGATTGATGGGTGTCTCAGGGGGTGGTTAGAGGGGAAAATAGATGCAATCAATGCACTGGGGAGGTGATCGGAAGGGGGTCTGAGGGGGATCTGAGGGTTTGGCCGAGTGATCAGGAGCCCACACGGGGCAAATTAGGGCCTGATCTGATGGGTAGGTGTGCTAGGGGGTGACAGGAGGTGATTGATGGGTGTCTCAAGGTGTGATTAGAGGGGGGAATAGATGCAAGCAATGCACTGGCGAGGTGATCAGGGCTGGGGTCTGAGGGCATTCTGAGGGTGTGGGCGGGTGATTGAGTGCCCTAGGGGCAGATAGGGGTCTAATCTGATAGGTAGCAGTGACAGGGGGTGATTGATGGGTAATTAGTGGGTGTTTAGGGTAGAGAACAGATGTGAACACTGCACTTGGGAGGTGATCGGACGTCGGATCTGCGGGCGATCTATTGGTGTGGGTGGGTGTTCAGTTTGCCCGCAAGGGGCAGGTTAGGGGCTGATTGATGGGTGGCAGTGACAGGGGGTGATTGATGGGTGGCAGTGACAGGGGGTGATTGATGGGTGATTGACAGGTGATTGACAGGTGATCAGTGGGTTATTACAGGGAAGGACAGATGTAAATAATGCCCTGGCGAATTGATAAGGGGGGGTCTGAGGGCAATCTGAGCGTGTAGGCGGGTGATTGGGTGCCCGCAAGGGGCAGATTAGGGTCTGATCTGATGGGTAACAGTGACAGGTGGTGATAGGGGGTGATTGATGGGTGATTGATGGGTAATTAGTGAGTGTTTAGAGGAGAGAATAGATGGAAACACTGCGCTTGGGTGGTGATCTGATGTCGGATCTGCGGGCGATCTATTGGTGTGGGTGGGTGATCAGTTTGCCCGCAAGGGGCAGGTTAGGGGCTGATTGTTGGGTGGCAGTGACAGGGGGTGATTGATGGGTGATAGGTGATTGGCAGGTGATTGACAGGTGATCAGTGGGTTATTACATGGAAGGACAGATGTAATTAATGCACTGGTGAATTGATAAGGGGGGGGGGTCTGAGGGCAATCTGAGCGTGTGGGCGGGTGATTGGGTGCCCGCAAGGGGCAGCTTAGGGTCTGATCTGATAGGTAACAGTGACAGGTGGTGATAGGGGGTGATTGATGGGTGATTGATGGGTAATTAGTGGGTGTTTAGAGAAGATAACAGATGTAAACAATACATTTGGGAGGTAATCTGACGGCGGGTTTGCGGGCGATCTAATGGTGTGGGTGGGAGATCAGATTGCCCGCAAGGGGCAGGTTAGGGGCTGATTGATGGGTGGCAGTGACAGGGGGTGATTGATGGGTGATAGGTGATTGGCAGGTGATTGACAGGTGATCAGTGGGTTATTACAGGGAAGAACAGATGTAATTAATGCACTGGCGAATTGATAAGGGGGGGTCAGAGGGCAATCTGAGCGTGTTGGCGGGTGATTGGGTGCCCGCAAGGGGCAGATTAGGGTCTGATCTGATAGGTAAAAGTGACAGGTGGTGATAGGGGGTGATTGATGGGTGATTGATGGGTAATTAGTGGGTGTTTAGAGGAGAGAATAGATGTAAACAATGGATTTGGGAGGTGATCTGATGTCGGATCTGCGGGCGATCTATTGGTGTGGGTGGGTGATCAGTTTGCCCGCAAGGGGCAGGTTAGGGGCTGATTGTTGGGTGGCAGTGACAGGGGGTGATTGATGGGTGATAGGTGATTGGCAGGTGATTGACAGGTGATCAGTGGGTTATTACATGGAAGGACAGATGTAATTAATGCACTGGTGAATTGATAAGGGGGGGGGGGGGTCTGAGGGCAATCTGAGCGTGTGGGCGGGTGATTGGGTGCCCGCAAGGGGCAGCTTAGGGTCTGATCTGATAGGTAACAGTGACAGGTGGTGATAGGGGGTGATTGATGGGTGATTGATGGGTAATTAGTGGGTGTTTAGAGGAGAGAATAGATGTAAACAATGGATTTGGGAGGTGATCTGATGTCGGATCTGCGGGCGATCTATTGGTGTGGGTGGGTGATCAGATTGCCCGCAAGGGGCAGGTTAGGGGCTGATTGTTGGGTGGCAGTGACAGGGGGTGATTGATGGGTGATTGACAGGTTATCAGGGAAGATAGATGCATACAGTACACAGGGGGGGGGTCTGGGGGGGGGGGTCTGGGGAGAATCTGAGGGGTGGGGGGGTGATCAGGAGGGGGCAGGGGGCAGGGGGGGAATTAAAAAAAAAAAATAGCGTTGACAGATAGTGACAGGGAGTGATTGATGGGTTATTAGGGGGGTGATTGGGTGCAAACAGGGGTCTGGGGGGTGGGCAGGGGGGGGGTCTGAGGGGTGCTGTGGGCGATCAGTGGGCGGGGGGGGGCAGATCAGTGTGTTTGGGTGCAGACTAGGGTGGCTGCAGCCTGCCCTGGTGGTCCCTCGGACACTGGGACCACCAGGGCAGGAGGCAGCCTGTATAATACACTTTGTATACATTACAAAGTGTATTATACACTTTGTATGCGGCGATCGCGGGGTTAACATCCCGCCGGCGCTTCCGTACGGCCGGCGGGATGTTACGGCGGGTGGGCGGAGCCAGTTGCCGGGGGAAGCGCGCGTCATCAATGACGCGATCGCTCCCCCGGCATGCCTAAAGGACGCGCCGCCTGAAGGCGTATTGCGGTCCTTTAGGCGTCCACTTTGCCGCCGCCCATGGGCTGTGGGCGGTCGGCAAGTGGTTAAATGCTTTACTTCACAGCAAACCTTGATATAAATTCTCCCAATCCAACTATTTCAGCCTGACATGTAGACCACTCCATGTCTTTAACAGCCACAGTATTTTAGCCAACTTTTTTTTCTGACAGAAAAGGTGGGAAACCATTTTCTCCTAGCACTACCTGTTCTCCTGTTTAGGAGGTGCGAGAAGCGCAGTCTCCTTACTTCTTACTCCTAATCCATAGAAATGAGCAGAAAATTCCAACATTCTAATCTCCAACTGACGCAGGAATTAAGGTAAAAGTCGGTATAGTGAATGAAAGCCAATAGCTGCCACTCAAATCAGCTGACCGTGTTTAAAAAGTTGCCAACTGACTGTAAGCTAGTAGTTTTCATTTGCTAGCATTCATTTCATTTGCCAGCACATCCGTTACTTCAATGGTAAGTGGGTATTTGTCCGCTGATCCCTACTCCTCCATGTAATATTGGCACAGATATGGACACAAGTGTTAAAGGAAAACTTAAGTCAAAAAAAAAAAATGACATTTACTCACCTGGGGCATCCCTCAGCACCCCGTAGCTGGATGGTGCCCTCGCAGCCCCGCTCCGATCGTCCTGTCCCCGCCGGCGGCTACTTCCGGTTCGGCGACAGCCGCCGACAGGCTGGGAACGCGGCTGATTTTCCGCGTTCCCAGCCGCTGCTATCACCCTCTATGCTGCTATAGCGTCTATATATACGCTATAGCAGCATAGAGGGTGATAGCAGCGGCTGGGAACGCGGAAAATCAGCCGCGTTCCCAGCCTGTCGGTAGCCGCCGGCGGGGACAGGACGATCGGAGCGGGGCTGCGAGGGCACCATCCAGCTTCGGGGTGCTGAGGGATGCCCCAGGTGAGTAAATGTCATTTTTTTTATTTGACTTAAGTTTTCCTGCCTAGTACACATGAACAAGGTATGCAGCCAGAGAGGGATTGGCATGCTATCTCTCCAGTGACCGTGCTGGGCCAAGGCCATACAGTGTCGCTAGCCTAGTCCTGTTGATGCAAGGAGCATCACGCGCTGTGAGCGGCCAGCGGTGAGAAGAAAGCCCCAGCCAGCATGAACTGTTCAGTACAAACCTACATAACCATTTGAAGCTCTTCCTGCATTTACACGGCCCCCTTTGAGTCTAGTTTTTTCTGCATGTGGCCCAAGGACTAAAACACTACAAAATGACATGCTGGGAGCAAAGCAAAATTCAAACCACTGCTCCAAGAGTAGATGGATGGACCGAAAATGGGCAGTCTGTGAAGTAATGGTGACTAATATGATGTCAGTGTAGACCACCATCTCCCACAAAAGATTTTTTTATCTGGGGACTTTTATCTCCTAACAAATACTAAATAATAAATTAATAAATATAATACGGGCCACACACACACACACACACACACACACACACACACACACACACACACACACACACACACACACACACACACACACACACACACACACACACACACACACACACACACACACACACACACACACACGTTGACTAAAGGTAGGGCCACACTAGATGCGGTTGCAGAACACAATCTGCGGTCCGGGCTCTGGTTTTCTAAAACTGGAACGCAAACTGATCCGTGCTGCCCTTTTGCAGCATACATTTCGGATCAGTTAGTGTTTTAAAAAAACGGATCCCTATAACTGTCTATGGGTGGGGAGGGGGACACCATGTTGGAGGGGGTAGCACCTAGGAAGGGCAATTTTAAAAGAAACTAGCTGGAGGGGAAGTGGGGAACCCAGGTGGTGATGAAAGGGGGGGGGGGGGGGGGAGACCACCTCCCCACCGCTGTGCACGCTGCCCTCCTTCCTGGCTGCTGCCCCCTCCCAGCATGGCACAGGCCTGGGACACAGGAAGCTGATCTGTTTCTGTGCCCAAAGCTGCCTGGGCAGGTACGTTTTTGCATAGGTTTTCACAATACCTCTGTGAATCCAGGGTCCGTAAAAAACCTGCAAATCTGGACTGTTCATTCAGGTTTTCAACACGGATGCCCCGGAACGCACACTGATCCATTAAGTGAAGACGGCCGCTATTAACATTGGTATCCATGGCTCAGTTTTTGATTCAGGCCAAAAAACGGAGCCATGAACAGACATCCTGTGCCTGCGCAGCCACTCCCCAATGCTCCGGCCCCACCTCCGGTTCACTTCTGGAATTTCAGACTTAAAAGTCTGAAAATCACTGTGCCTGCGTTGCAGTGTCCTCGCTTCCCCTGATGTCACCAGGAACGCACGGCGCAGACCATACTGGCGCAGGTTTTCAGACTTTAAAGTCTGAAATTCCACAAGTGACCCGGAGGCGGGGCCGGAGCATTGGGGAGGGGCTGCGCAGGCACAGGATGTCTGTGGGGGACCATTAGAAGCCCCGGGTAACTTCAACTCATTTTCCCCCGACCCCACTACAGTATCCCTTTAAGACAAAAGTGTGGGAAAACAGGAAAATGAAGTATCCAGTCTGTTACTAGAAAAAGTATTCTGGCGCGAACAAGGCTTAATGCATCCATATGCAATTAAGGCAGTAACAAGTCCATTGCATAGTATATACAAGGAAACCGATTCAGTGAAGGCTGCTGAATGCCGAAAATTAAACGAAACAAAGACAAAGAGAGGATCAGAGGGGCTGGTAACATACAGATATATTTTTGCTAATGTCACTTTGACAACCAATACTTATCTAATGTATCTTGATATTTTATTTGAATGTTGATTATAACCCTTTTCTATGTTATTTTTGTATATTCTATGTACAATAAAGACCCCAGTAGCTGGCACCAGCGGTGTGCCTGATGCCGGATATATGTGCTTGCAGGTTGCTTCAGCACCTGGCCTAAAAAGCACAACACCCCCCCCCCCCCCCCCTCCTCCCAATACTGACCGAGCCTCCAGCTTTCTGGCTTCCCCCTTGCACAGAAACCGGCGTGTCACCTGAGCCGTATTGGGTCATGTGACACTGACTTCAATGCATGGATGCCAGAAGCCACTAGGAGCTGCAGGATGGCTGCTAGACGTCGCTAGAGTCTTGGTGAGTATTTTAAGAGCCTCAAAACCTGCCAGAAACAAAGTCCCCATTATCCCCCAGGCATGTCGGCTAGTTATGTAGTTCCAGTTGCCCTAGTTCCATATAACGGGGACTTTGCTGTGTATAAGTATAGGAATATATTTTTACATGAAAAGAATCTGGTCTAAATGTTCTAATTTTTTCAATGAGGGGTAACCGTTACAAAATTTATATTGTGGTCATCTATATTGTGGCTAACAGTGGTCTTATAACCGGTAGAACTGACTCTGGTAGAATAAAAAAAAAAAGTTACATATCCTATATTGTTTAGGAGCGATCAAATTCCCCAGAAACACATTCCCTCCCCCCTTCCCATTAATTAACCACTTCCACGCATTATTTGTCAGCATTTAGCAATGATAATAATAAGATGTAAAGTGTGAGAGCAACAAGCTAATGTATGTGCATTGAAATGAAAACTTTCTAGTACTATAACAAGCTGCAACTAGTTTCAATGCATATGCCCTTTGAAATGGAGTCTCTGGCAATCCATCCTGCATGCAGAGGAATGTGATACTTAGCTGATAACAGCTGTAAGGCACATCATACTGTTCTATAATCACTGGATGCTAAAGCAAGAGCATGCAATAGTATCAAGACATTTAGCAATTAGTAACACAGATCATGCCTGGTCTTATTTCTCAATGTAGACTGAAGCCAAAAAGAGACTGTTGAAACAAAAACAAGTAAGGTGTATTTACTGCGATCCAAGCACAAAAACATGAAGATTAAAGCAATCCTGAAGAAAAAAAATAAAACATGTTTACAGGGCTGTGGAGTCGGAGTCGGAGTCGTGGAGTCGGAGTCGTGGAGTCGGGCAATTTTGGGTGCCTGGAGTCGGAGTCGGGAAAAAATGCACCGACTCCGACTCCTAATGAATTTGTAACTGTAATTAAAATAGAAAATATGATAAAATGTTCTATTTCTCAGATAATAGTCATTACAAATAATGTATATATACAGTATATATACACAGTAAAAGCTGTGCTTTGTCCACAAAAATGAAATAAACCAATCAAAATTAGTTACTTGTGCTGCTTCAATAAAGCAGTCCCCGTATTTTTAAGGTCAGATATACATATCTGATTGTGAATGTATATATGATGTGTACACAGGAATCTCTTATATATACTAAATAACATCTATGCTGTAAGAATAAAGCCTGATGTGTAGCCGTGTCACTAATAGAGATGGTCAACGGGATGGAAATAATTCCGCATTGATGCTGATTTATGCAAATGTACGCACTCCCTTTGCTGATGAAATCAAATAATTTGATATGTTATTAAAATTTGGTTTGGTGACTACAAATTAAAGGGTAACTGAGACGGATGAAAAGTAAAGTTTTATACATACCTGGGGCTTCCTCCAGCCCCCTTCAGGCTAATCAGTCCCTCGCTGTCCTCCACCACCCGAATCTTCTGCTATGAGTCCTGGTAATTCAGCCAGTCAGCGCAGTCCGGCCGCATGCCGCTCCCACAGCCAGGAACATTCTGCACCTGCGCAATAGTGCTGCACAGGTGTAGTATGCTCCTGGCGGCGGAGTGTGTGCATGCGCACTACGCCTGACTGGCTCAAGTACCTGGACTCATAGCAGAAGATCCAGGTGGTGGAGGAGTACAACAAGGGACTGATTATCCTGAAGGCGGCTGGAGGAAGCCCCAGGTATGTATAAAACTTTAATTTCATCTGTCTCAGGTTTACTTTGTTACACAGTAGTACTATACTCTACATATGCACTCCCCACAGAGCTGCAGGGAATCCACTGAGAATGCTGTGCACATTGAACACAGAGGTGTTGTCTGTTTACAATCTCCTCATTCCCCTGCAGAGTACCTGCACATCATTCTTACATGTACACACACTTACATTGCCTAGGGCCTGATAGATGTTCTTTGTTCCGGTTTGTACCTTTTACAAGTACTCTTACCAAGGACTAGTTTTAGTCTAAAGGGAATAAATATAGTAGTCTACATATCCTTCTCACTTCAGTTGTCTTGTAAAATTCCTAAGCGTTGGCAGTTAAGAGACGAATTTCATGTTACATACTTTTAATCAACAAAATTGTAATATGCAAATTAGAGGAGTCGGAGTCGTGGAGTCGGAGTAATCCTAAACTGAGGAGTCGGAGTCGGTGGATTTTTGGACCGACTCCACAGCCCTGCATGTTTACACAGCTACAGAACATTCATTGTGCGCTTTTCCCCTGGCGGACTGAAAGCACCAGAGTTGCAGCCACTAGGGCGCACTTGTACAGGCAATAGCAGCGTTAGGGAGTCTTGCCCACACTCTACAGAAATAATAGCTTTTAAAATTGTCTATTACAAGCTACCAGTGGCACAAGTTTTAAACACCGACTAGATCAGTGGTTCCCAACCTGGGGGCGATCGCCCTCAGGTGGGCGATTTGGGTTCTAAGGGGGGGCGGTAAATTTGTGGGGGGCGACAGGGGGGCGATCAGTATGAAAAGGCAGAAAAAATAAAGTGTCGCAATGTCACTCGTTTTTAAGAACTTATGGGCAAAAAATATGATCTGTATAAAATATGCAAGTGTGCATGATAGAGTTGCGTAATTCCTCAGGGCTCGTTGGTCACGCGGCGGTGTAATGTCAGATATTGCAGCCCGGAAGCAGCCTTCCTCACTGAGTATCGCGCATGTTAGATATTATTTACCTGAAATATCTCCGCTTCCGCACCACGTACACTCCCGAAATTTTCAGGGGAGGGAGGGGACCCCCAGATCTAGCTCTGTGTCGAATTGCAGCCTCCGAGCCCCGCTAATTGCCGAGATAGGTTTGCTGCAATCAGTCTCGGGAACCAGCAGGGCTCGGGGGCTGCAATTCGGCACAGAGCTAGATCTGGGGGTCCCCTCCCTCCCCTGAAAATTTCGGGAGTGTACGTGGTGCGGAAGCGGAGATATTTAGGACGTTTTACGTGGCTGCACAATTTCATGGGACACAGGCTACTACTGCGCATGCGGGGCTGCACAACGTGCGGGGCTGCAATAGCTGACATTACACCGGTAAGGGAATTAGCGCAAAGTAGTTGAGTCACCGGCTATTTTTAGCTGGCAAGGTCACAGCGCTACCCCCTCCACTGGCACCACCATCTGGCATAAGGGTATACCTTACTAAGAGAAGGGGGGCGACAGGGGTGAGTCATCTTCCCCTAAGGGGCGATACCTCATAAAAGGTTGGGAACCACTGGACTAGATGGTTGGCTGACTAGGGACCTTAGATTTGCATATCCGATATAAAGGTTATAAGGGCCCATTCACACTTGAAATCGCTACCGTTTTGAGTGGGTGATTTTACCACGATTAGAGCAGTAAAATCACTGTACACTCTCACGATTCCAGACAATCATGATCCACACTTTTATAAGCACTGTACCACGATCGCTCAGAATCGCGGCAAAATGCTGCATGCAATATGTTTCACGATTGCAGTTAATCACGAAAAGCCCACCAATGGCGGCAGAGAGATTGCTGCCATTAGGTTTCAATTGTGCTAGTGCTTTAAAAAGCGCTATCGCTTCTGCAATTAGCGGGAATAACCGGCTAATCGCCCTAGTAAGAATGGGCCATAAAGGCTTGACACTCACAACATTGTTAGCTAAAACATTTGTTCTGTAAAGTCTCAGCTGAGACTGAAGCACATGTACAGGTGTTCCACAAAATAGTAATCCGGTACACCAGATCTGTAAATTACACCAACAAATGCATCTTCATTTATCTTCCTTCCCAAAAGCTGTAAAACCAGCCTCAACGAAAAACGTAAATTACACTGCTACAGTGCACTTTTTTACTGTCTAAGGGCCCGTTACCACTATATGCAGATTTGCAGTGTCTCCCTGCTAGCTGCTCAGGGAAACGCTGCCCATCTCTATCTATCTATCTATCTATCTATCTATCTATCTATCTATCTATCTATCTATCTATCTATCTATCTATCTATCTATACACACACACACACACACACACACACACACACACACACACACACACACACCTACCTGTATCACCCAGGTTAAAGAGAACCCGAATGCTATCTGCATACAGAGGCTGGGTCTGCCTATACTGCCCAGCCTCTGTTGCTATCCAGGTCCCCCTATGCCCCCCCTGCGCTCTGCTATCCCCCATAAATCACAGCCGCGCTGTCGACACGCAGCGTGTCGTAGCGGGCTGTGTTTACCTTTGTACTGTTAGTCTCGGCACTCCCCCCGCCTCCTGCATAGCTCCAGTCCCTGCCCGCGTCCCTTCCAACCCCGCTGATTGGAGGGAAGGGACGCGTGCGGGGACCAGAGCTATGAAGGAGGTGGGGGGAGCGCCGAGACTGACAGTACAAAGGTAAACACAGCCTGCACAGCGCAGCTGTGATTTATGGGGCATAGCAGAGCGCAGGGGGAACTTAGGGGGGATCGTGATAGCAACAGAGGCTGGGCAGTATAGGAAGACCCAGCCTCTGTGTGCAAATAGCATTGTCAGAACCCCACCTCGGGTTCTTTTTAACCTTCCTGGCGGTAACCCCGAACATAGTTCGGGGTAAGCCGCGCAGGAGGTTTTCTCAGGCCCTGCTGGGCCGATTTGCTTAATTTTTTTTTTTGCTGCACGCAGCTAGCACTTAGCTAGCTGCGTCAGCACACCGATCGCCACCGCCCCGCGCTCGATCGCCACTATCCATCGCGCCGCGTCCCCCCCCCCCCCCCCCCCCCCAGACCCCGTGTGCTGCCTGGCCAATCAGTTTGGAATAGCTGGAATAGCTACTTGCTTGTTTCAGGTGTGTGAATCACCTGAAATCATGTACAAGCAACACTTTCCTGTTCGACAAAAAACAAAACACACAGTTCTTATCAAAACTCATAATTCGTATCATCATCCATCATGTCTTTGCATTCTTTTACTTGACCATGCACATTTTAGACAAACTGACACTTCAAAGGATGCCTAAAGTGTTATGGAAGGTTGCCATATTCATTTTCAACTATGCAAATTGGCTGGCTGTCCTGCTGATCATCGGTCTCTAATAGAATTAGCTACAGGCCCTGAACAAGCATGAAGATCACATTTGACTGGAATAGCTACTTGCTTGTTTCAGGTGTGTGAATCAGATACCACTGATCGCGCGAAAAATCAGCAGGAGGCCAGGCAACTGGCATTGTTTAAAGGGAAATAAATATGGCTGCTTCCATATCGCCCACACTTCAGGTGTCCTTTAAGCAGTTTTCCCTTACTTAAAATTGACATTTTATTTACCATCACACCTTTTAAAGTGTACCTAAAGACACGGAATATGAGATAAGTAGGTGTATGTATAGTATAGTCCCAATCCTACTTAGAGCCTGTGTGGTTTTTTTCACTGAAAGGGTTCATAATCCAGTGGTATAAATCAGTTTCTCTGCAGAAGGTTGAATTTAGACCGCAGTATAACTTTCCCTGATAATAATTAGAGGTCATAAAAATTGCCTCAGCTGATATAAACACATTGACAGCAGAATACAGATATGAAATTTACTATGTGACCATTGCTCAGTATGCGGAGCTGAACAAACAACATGACCGCAATGTATAATAGTTAAACACTGAAAGCTAGATATGTATTTATTAGTTCTATAGAAAGAGTGTGTGTATTTGTGTGTTAGTCATTTACAGTACATCTACATGCAGAGGTCGCATATACAAAGTGTTACCTAGTCTGCTTCCGTTCCTGGGCATTGCCATAAAGGAGCCGAGGCTTCCACCTATAACACTGTGTGGTCTTCTCAGTGGTGGCTTCTTGAAAGATCCTGTGTATTGATGGAGGAAGGAGTGCATACTATGAGATGTGGGAGGCCTGCCATTCTTCACAATAGGTTCTAGATATCCCCAAGGCCAACACAGAATCCATGCCATTAAAAAGGAAAGATTGTAAAACAGGAAAAGACCCAAAGAGAGAAAAAGGAAGAAAAAGAAGAGATTACTATACACACCATCTTAAGAGTGATCGAGGCACAAAAATTACTCAAATTAGTCACCAGCATTGCATAATTAACCCACAATCATTTGATCACTAAATATTATATAAATCAGAGATGTCTAACAAAGATTGCAGAAAGATTGAGACACAAAGTTCAATTTTTGCTTTACTTAAGTACCTTTTATGTGTTTATGGAAATTAAGTGCTGAAGTACAAAGTGAAATGGAAAAATGGTGTACTGACATACATTAAAGTTGTCATTTAGGGCTGGTTCACACTGGGAGCTTTTGCAGAGCTTTGCTGATCGCCAGCGATCAGCAAAGCACTGCTGCTAATGTATCCCCCATGGATACATTCTCATTGCAGCGTTTGCTATTGTGACCGATCGCAAACAGGCTGCATGCAGCACTTTGGGGACAGTCGCATTGTGATTCTTATTCTATAGAAAGGGAATCACAAGCACAACTTGCGGTAAAAACTTAAACATTTTTTTAACACGATTGGGATTAGCGCTGGAAATGTGAACGAGCCCTTACATAGTCTGTATATGGGTTTCAAAAATTAAAAAAAACTTTATAAACTGCAATCTTTGTTAAAGATCTCTGTTCCATATTCTACAATACCCACCACCAATTATGCCTTAATTTCTAACCAATTACTTATAGGATTATTTCTACAAAATCTCAAATTTTAAAAAATTTGTAAATGATGAGGTTTTTTTAACCATAAAGGCCATTGTTCCCCAACTCTTCAGTATTAAAAAAACAGAAAAAAAAACGCCCAATCAGCTTTTACCATTCATTAGGTAAAAGCTACAAAGATATAGGATTTCTGATTACTGCGGTTACAGCGCTTTGTAGAAAGTCACTTGGACAATTTAACAACAATGCTAAGAGTGATGAAAAGTATAAGAACACGCAAATAAAATCTAAGCATTTTAATTTAATCATGCAAGTGAAAAGTGACATCAGGCTGATTGGCAGGATTTAAACAGTATTGTGAATTTGCAGATTGTAACGACAGAAGCTGGTTCTCAGTGGTATGGCTCGGGGGGTATGTATGCCGTCTGGTGGTATGTAAGCTACAAGAAAAGATCCGAATTCAATGTTTGAGAGCTGCTTTTGTCAGCTACAATAAAAGATTTAAGAAATGCCCTTTTTTCATCAGTTGTCGAGTCTAAGACCTATTCAGCTTTATTGAGAGATGACATCATTGCCCCAAATCTAGTGTGCAGGTCAGAAGGAATAGAATGACAACATCCATCTAAGGGTTCTCACAAACATCTTCGAAACATGGAAAAAAGGACTCTTTATAAGTTACCAGGGCACTGAAAGATTTCAGGAACTTTAACTTTTCCCTATTTTCAGGGACCTATTTATTCAGCTGACTGGTTCATGTCTTGGCTATTACCAGCTATAGATGAAAGAAATTGGCAATTTAATAAAAATCAAAAAAAAGTTAGTCTAATTATACGCTGAAAGGATATGAGGAAAAGCTACAAATAGTGGTAGAGTTCCCCTTGGCTTTGCATAACAAGGTGTAGACACTACAGCAACACAATAGAGGTGCACAGTAGAAGGTGTAATTTACTTTTTTCAAAGAAAATACTCTAATATTTTTATTTTCAGTTAGAGATATTTTTTTTTTTTTATAACATTGCATCATTCTCTAATATTTGCAGTTTACACATTCAGCATTCTAAATTTTACAGAGCAGGCCAGTGAACTTTTGAACTGTCCTCTGCAAAGAAAAAGAAAATACAGTGACCGACAGTTGAAATAAGGTTCAGAAGACAGAGCTCTCTGCGACTTTGAAAGTCGTGGAGCTCAGTGGCTCTTTTGCATAGATAACAACTGGAGTTTCTTAACTCTTCCTGTACTGGAAACAATATTAGACTTATGTCTCTGCTCCTAATGTTTTATTTCTTAGCTCTACTACACATACAAAATCATCATATTTTTTTTTCGCTTCAGTGTCTCTTTAAGGCATACCACTGTTTTTGCTTAGCCCAGTCAGTAAACAGCCCATCATTTAACTTTAAAGAGAAACCGTAGCAAATAACTGAACTTCATCCCAATCAGTAGCTGATACCCCCTTTCACATGAGAAATATTTTCCTTTTCACAAAATGATCATCAGGGGACTCTGTATGGCTGATATTGTGGCGAAACCCCTCCCACAGAATGATGTCAGGACCATGGTTCTGACATCGAACTGTGGGAGCTTTGTTGCATTGTGGGAAATAACAGCTGTTTACAGGGGTTTCCAACTGCTAAAACAGCAAGCAGCATCTCCTTCCACTCTGAACTCAATTAACCAGCAGGAATCAATGGCAGTACTCACAGTGATGAAAGCCAACATTTTAGGGCCTTTATTGGCTCTGTTGTGCTTAAAGCAAACCTGAAGCGAAAAAACGTATGATATAATTGTAGGTGTAGTATGGATAATAGAACATTAGTAGCAAAGAAGAGTTTTATTTTAATTTTCAGTTATGGGTTTTGTTTTTTTACATTGCATCACACTGTCACAGTAGCAGTTTTAAAACCACACGCTGTCTTTTAAGTTATAAAACAAAGCAGAACTAATGACCCTTTGAACTTTTCAGGAATAATACCTTATTTCAAGCTTTCACTGTTTCTTGGCAGTTTAAGTGCTTCAAAAACAGGACTGTATTCCAACAGATCAGAGAAGCTCTTTTGCATATACAACTGACATTTTTTTACTTTTCCTGTACTGGAAAAGAATAAAACAATTTTCTTTGCTAACAATGTTCTACTTCTTATATGTATTACACATACAAATAATTATTTCATAGGTTTATTTTTGCTTTAGACTGGTTTCTATGGCTCCCCTAAGGTTAATATACTTCCAATTTTATTTTAAGATTTAATACAGAGTTCATGGGTAAGTATATAGAGCAGAGTACAGTACTGTTTTAGCTAGGCCTATTTTTTTTTTTTCAACCTCCCTGGTGGTCAATTAGAATCGCCAGGGGGCAGCGCAGCACTTTTTTTTTTTTTTTTTTAAATCATGTAGCTAGCCTTGCGCTAGCTACATGATAGCTGCTGAGCAGCGGCATCCCCCCACCCTCTCCGATCGCCTCCGATAATCAGCGGAAGCAGGAAATCCCGTTCAGAACGGGATTTCCTGCTGGGCTTCCCCGGTCGCCATGGCGACAGTCATTATCAGCAGTCCCGATCCACCCCTCAGCGCTGCCTGGCACTGATAGGCCAGGCTGCGCAGGGGTCGGCGCGGCGGATAGCGGCGAATCGGTGCGGAGGCGATCGGGAAGTACACGCAGCTAGCAAAGTGCTAGCTGCGTGTACAAAAAAAACAAACAAACCTGAGAAATCCTCCTGCGCGCGTAGCCCGACCTGAGGTCGGGCTTACCGCCAAGGAGGTTAAAATTAAATATTTTTTTAAAAAGTGAACATCAAGAAGGAACAGTACAGTACAAGTCTGGAACTTTCATAAATAAAAAGCTACAACATCACATCATGAATAATTTACATTAGGTATTACAAAGTAGAATGTCAATGAGACGCTGTAACCAAATAAATATTGTCACCCAGTAAAGGGGTAACTGTCACCACAAAGAGGGGGATGACAAGCACCATAAAGAGAAAAGAAAATGGGCGTCAATTAAGAAATTGTTGCAGATACTTTGTCCATATAAAGTAAAGATAAGAAAGAAGAGAAGAACTGTCGGCCCACCCCCGGCCCAGTATTCCCCCCCCCACCCCCCCCCCCCCCCCCCCAAATCACACAGTCAATTTAATCAATGATAGGTATGAAGTTGTCGTTGGTTGGATCAAGAATTCTATTCTCCCAGACACCCCATACTTTATTGAATTTCTTAGGGCATTTTCTGTTGAGATAAGTGGTTCTATATAATGGTAGAGCATTATTGATGGCTTTAGCCCAAGTGCCTACGGTAGGGATAGAGGTCTTCTTCCAGAATTTTAGAATCTTCTTCCCAGCTTGGAAGCATAATAGTTTGAGTAGCGTTTGTTTATTTTTTTAATATAGTATCTGCCTTAATTTTGCCTAATTGTAATAAACATATTTAGGGAGAAGGAGGTTTCTAAAAGGGACTTAATTGATGTTACATTTTCCCAAAAAGGAGTAATTATCGGGCATGTCCAAAAGATGTGGATAAAGTCTCCTCTGTGTATAGAACATCTCCAACACCTGTCTGAATGAGAAGAATTCATTCTATGCAGTCTAACCGGAGTGAAGTATATTCTGTGTAAAAATTTTGTTTTAATGAGTTGGTCCCTTGCTGATATCACTGTGGTGGGGAAGTCCACTAGGATTGAATCCCATTCAGTATCATTTAGACGGGATATCAGTCTTCCATTTGTGGTAGCATTTTATCAACTGTGGATTACTAAAATTTACTAATTCAGCATAGATGGCGGATAGGGTTTTGGGAAGGTCTTTAGTTAGGAGTTGCGAACCAAACTGATCTATGGTGAAGCTGTAAATATCTAAATATTTGTTTGGAAGGTAAAACTGGGTTTTAAGACTGTCAAAAGTATGGATAGATTTGTCATTGTATATGGGAGATGTTTGTTATACCATATCTCGCCCATAGAATTGGGTCAGGGATAGTGAAGAAGTGCTGGAGGTAAGGATTGCCCCAAAGCTGTGTGTATGGAGAAATGGTACCAGGGTTTGTTAAAGAAGCTCTAGCTGTATTTCAAGCCCTCCAGGTGGTTGCCATGGCTGGGATGGTTTGGGGGTTAGGGCCTCTAAAGGGTGAATTTGTAAGTTGTTCATGATTCCAATATTGCTGCCTCTACATTCACTGCAGGGTTCGTATCGTCTTGCAAGAACCACTATCTGATGGTGACAAGTAAAGATGCCCAATAATATTTTTGAAAATGTGGGAGTGCTAGACCATCTCTAGATTTAGGAAGTTGCAAAACATCAAGTGCTATTCAGGGTTGTTTGCCTTTCCAGATAAAGGTTAAAAGTATTTTGATAATTTTTTTGAAGAGAGCAGAGGGGAGCCAAACAGGGCATTGGCGGAAGAGGTATGTGAACTTGGGTAAAAAAATCATTTTGAGAAGGTTAATTCTACCTATCAGAGAAAGTGGGAGTCTATTCCATATTGCACATTTAGTTTCTAGTTTCCGAATAACAGGGTCAACATTAAGTGTTTGGTATTTAGTAAGACCATTAGTTAGCCAGGCCTATTTTTAGCATTATCTCTCATGCAACCAGAAAGCACACTTATCCAGGATCTGCCAATCCCCATCAGTGCCGGATAACCAAGACTATACAAAATAATAAACTTTTGTTCCTAGTAAGTTCCCTGTGCAAGAGTTCAGGTCCACTTTAAGGGCTGGTTCAGACGGGCGTCTGCGGAGCGTTTACCGGCAGCGATCAGGATGTAGTGTTACGCGAACGCGGCGTTCGGGTCCCGATTTTCCTTGGCATTCAAGGCGACCCTGGACGCTACATGTAGCATCCTGGGGCAGTTAACCGCCACGGGGAATGTTTCCCTAGGGGAAGAAAAACGCAGACCGCATCCGAAAGCTACGTGAAGGCTGCTGAAAGCGGAAACGTGCAGCCGCCACAACGCCATGCCACATAAAGCCGGGCAGACGCCTGTGTGAACCAGCCCTAAAGCTCATTTTGACTTTGCTGACTTGCTTGCCACACCCCTTCCAGCACCTCCCTATTACATCTGCAGGTGTTTAAGTGTCCTGGCTCAAGGTGAGGAGCCTAGATTTTGTGTTCTTTTATTGTATTTGATCCTTGTGGCTAGGATTTTATCTAGTGCTCTCCCTCTTCCCCTATTAGTGATCTTAACACACACAGCTTGCTGGTGTGTTCGCATGGTACATATGTAAGTACTAGCAGCTCCCTTGCAGGATTAGTCCTGTCCTGGGAAGGATGGTAAGGGTATGTGCTCTTATTCCTTATATAGGTTTTGATGCGCTGAACGTGCATCAAAACCCAATTCCGGGCTTGACCCAGTCATGCTTGGCGAAATAAAATTGATTCTGATTCTGTTTGTGCTATGCATGTTACAGGGCTAGAGTTAGGACACATGACAATGGGCTACCTCTTCACGGTGTATGTGACTACGCAAGAGACTTTATTCTTGTAACGAGGATCCCAGCTTTTAACTTGGCTGTAGGAACAGCATTGATTGCTGCATGATTTTTGTGAATGGATTCGCATGAGGATTTGCATGACTGTGCGGAAGTTCAATTTGACTTTGCCACTTTAAAGTGGACCTGAACTCTTGCACAAGACAGAAGGAAAACAGAGAAATGCACCCTGTATGTATTTTGAGAGTTTAGCCTGTCTAATTCCCCCTCATTTTTGTCAAATCCTCAGCTGTAATTTGACCCCGCCCCTGTATCACATAATTGCCAAGGCAGAGATGAAAGATAAGCTTATTTGAAAGCACGGGCTGTTAACAATATGTCTGCTTCCATGAATTAGGAAGTAGAAACAATGCAGATTTATTTCAGGATTTGTATCAGCTGTAACAAAAATGTTTTTCTTTAAAGGTTATTATGCTGTTGCATATCTTTTAGAGCAGTGAGCAAGTTCTGATTTCAGGTCCACTTTAAAACAATGCATACAGCTTTCAGGCTAGATAAGTCCGTTCCTAATGCTGGGTGATTAGATGGTTCGATAGATAATTTCCGACATGTTCGATCTCCCTTTCAATTCTTTTGCCGCTCGATTTCTGATAGAGGTGAACGGAAAAAGATACGGAAAACGAGCGGAAAATAAGAGAATCGACTGCAGACTCGAGCGGCAAAAACGATCAAGAGCAGAAACGCACGGCAGAAACAAACCGTGTATTCATAGCACAATGTTTGTTTTGGAAACTGATGGCTTGCAAATTGAAGTGAAAGGGTGAGGTTTGATAACCGTAAATTGTAAGAAATAAAAAATAAACAGTCCAATCCACATAAAAAAGTTGCTATCACAATCCAGACCTTTCAATGAAGTATAGGATTTCCCTGTAAAAGATCCGCATATAGTGCAGTATTGCTTATTATGAACCACCCTGTGATTCACTTCACACAATAGTGTAGATAATAGCCTCCACCCAGAGGAGATACAGAGAGAATACGGGGGGGGGGGGGGGGGGGGGGAATACTTTTAAACCCCCCTAGTGAGTTTCACTCACCAGATGGCTTCTTGTAATCAAAGCGTATAAGCCCTCCAACCTGGGCAGTACCAATTCAGGACCTTCAAATACAAAAAGCGGATCTCCGCATAGCATAAAACCTTTTAGCATTTATTTAAAAACTGCCATAAAACATGCGTACCGGATCCTCAGTTAACAAGCGCTTATCTGTTACTTCCTCCTCGCGTCCCGCGTGACTCCTTAGCTCCGCCCTACGCGTTTCGTCATTTGACTCATCAGGGGCATGGAGTCACGCTCGTTTGGACGCTATTTAAATGATACCTCCCTCCTCCGTTCCCATAGAAACCCAACTCCTCCCCCTTCATGCATATTGATGCATCCCGCCCCTACCATACAGCCGCAACGGGGATCCCCACCGCAGTGCCAACACTTACATTAAATATATTTAAATAACCATCCGCGAGGAGGAAGTAATCCAAGCGGGGACTGTGGCGTGTAGTGGAGATCCGACCGCGGCGGTGCCGACACACACAGATAAGCGCTTGTGAACTGAGGATCCGGTACGCATGTTTTACGGCAGTTTTTAAATAAATGCTAAAAGGTTTTATGCTATGCGGAGTTCCGCTTTTTATATTTGAAGGTCCTGAATTGGTACTGCCCAGGTTGGAGGGCTTATACGCTTTGATTACAAGAAGCCATCTGGTGAGTAAAACTCACTAGGGGGTTAAAAGTATTCCCCCGTATTCTCTCTGTATCTCCTCTGGGTGGAGGCTATTATCTACACTATTGTGTGAAGTGAATCACAGGGTGGATCATAATAAGCAATACTGCACTATATGCGGATCTTTTACAGGGAAATCCTACACTTCATTGAAAGGTCTGGATTGTGATCGCAACTTTTTTATGTGGATTGGATCGTGATTGGAGAGTGTGTGTACTCAAACAAAGTCTGCGGATCCCCTACACTGGTGACATTGGTGATATATATATATATATATATACACACACACATTTAATTAAGTGCTGTGGAGAGCAAGCCTTCTTACCTCCTAGGGTTTTTTTTTTTTTTAAATAAACAGTGCTGACAGAGGTGGGTTTTTTTTTTTTTTTTTTTTTTTTTTTTTTAAGTAAGAGAGGAACTTCCTTTTAACATCTTTCACACCCCACACAACACATATGGTGTAAAAAAACAACCTTACACAGTTACTGTATATAGTACAGCATGTGATTTTTCACAAGACTGCAGCCATTTAGGGAAATGGTCATATCAAAAGCCTGAGAGCACACATTACTACAGAGTTAGTGAAAAGGTTACACAATAAATCTATTGGAGGTATGATAGACTGCCAACTTCTTACAAACCTCATATGCCAAGCATAAACTAACCAAGGTTTTCTGCTCTGTGCTCAAGCCTAGCGCTGAGACACGTATTCAAGGTTTCTTATTCTATTTTCTTGGCACATTGATGTGGAGACTCCAGGCTAGACACCTTTGTGTTCCAGAAAATAGGTTTCATCACACTAACAAATGTCTTCAGTACTAAGTGGACATGGTCAATGGATGCAAATCATTCCAGTCTGAAAGCAAACTGTATGCAGTGTGGAAATTATTATTGATGATTTATATAGCACCATCTTCTTCCGTGGTGCTGTACAGAGTAAAGGACAACACTTTAAAAAAAAATAAAAAATTCTGTTCAATTTAGGATTTACAATCTATTTTACTGATTGATTGGGGGAAAATGTAGCACATTGGTTATATTTTTCACAAATTATGAAAAAAAAAAATTGCTTGGGTACATGCATTAAGAAATGGACTACACTATTTGTCATAAAAATGTATCCACCACTCCCGATCAATTTAAATGGAAAAACAGACAAAAAACACCCCAATAAAGTCAATAGGATCTCCAGCTCAAAAAAATAAAATTTATTTTTTGATTTCTCATTACAACCAATCGTTTTTATCAAATTGCCATAACATTGGATCATTTTATTGTAATGTGCATGGTTGCCTTACGATCCAATAGTTTTTTTTACTCACCTGGAGCTTCATCCAGCTCCTCGTCGCAGCCCCGGTCCTCCTCGGTGTCCATGTTGGACGGCTGTAAAGATTGCGACCTGCGGGTGGGGTTGGCTCTTCAGCGCCTGTGATGGCACTCAGGCCCGCGCGTCCCCATCATCTGGCGTGTATTGCGCCTGCGCAGTAGTTGTGCGCAGGCGCAGTACGTGCATGCAGGCGCAGAAGAGCCGACCCCGCTGGTGGGTTGCAAAAGTTACGGCCAGCCAGCGGAGACACAGAGGAGGACCAGGGCTGCAGCAAAGGACTGAGACGGCTGCGAGGAGCCTCGGAAGTCCTTAAAGGGAAGGTTCAGGGAGGGTGGGTAAAAAATAAAAATCATTTCCACTTACCTGGGGCTTCCTCCAGCCCGTGGCAGGCAGGAGGTGCCCTCGCTGCCGCTCCGCAGGCTCCCGGTGGTCTCCGGTGGCCGACCCGACCTGGCCAGGCCGGTGTAATGTCAGATATTGCAGCCCCGCACGTTGTGCAGTCCCGCATGCGCAGTAGGAGCCTGCGCCCCATTACATTGTGCAGCCACGTGTGAAACGTCCTAAATATCTCCGCTTCCGCACCACGTACACCCCCGAAATTTTCAGAGGAGGGAGGGGACCCCCACATCTAGCTCTATGCCGAATTGCAGCCCCCGAGCCCCGCTAGTTCCCGAGACTGATTGCAGCAAACCTATCTCGGGAACTAGCGGGGCTAGGGGGCTGCAATTCGACACAAAGCTGGATCTGGGGTTCCCCTCCCTCCCCTGAAAATTTCAGGAGTGTACGTGGTGCGGAAGCGGAGATATTTCAGCTAAATAATGTCTAACTTCCCACTGAGCATGCGCGATACTCAGTGAGGAAGGCTGCTTCCGGGCTGCAATATCTGACATTACACCGGCTGCCAGGTCGGGCTCTTCTGCGCTCCAAGGCCCGGAACTTCTGCGTCCCACGCCGGCACACTGACGTCATCGGACGTCAGTAGAGCCCGGAGGACGTCCGATGACGTCAGAGCGCCGGCGTGGGACGCAGAAGTTCCGGGCCTTGGAGCGCAGAAGAGCCCGACCTGGCAGCCAGCCTGGCCAGGTCGGGTCGGCCACCGGAGACCACCGGGAGCCTGTGGAGCGGCGGCGAGGGCACCTCCTGCCTGCCACGGGCTGGAGGAAGCCCCAGGTAAGTGGAAATTGATTTTTATTTTTTACCCACCCTCCCTGAACCTTCCCTTTAAAGGAACACACAAGGGTAGGTAAAACTACAGACAATGGTACATAATACAGAAGTGGTATATAGTAGTATAGAAATAGTGACAAATTTATAGTGATAAAAAAATATACAGCACCCATTTTGAGAGAATGGCTTTTGAGGATAGACCAAGTTTATGCAACAGAAGAGCATCTAAAGATGGTACCATTGAAAAATGTATAGCAACGTGGCACAATGAGCCAAAGTACTGACAACTATATCCACCTCATGTCTTAAGCCCAATCTACACGATACGATTCTTTATACGATTCGATTACGATTTCATTTACGTTCCGATTAAATCCGACATGTCCGATTGGGATTCGATTAAATTCTATTTGCCATTACAAAACAATGGCAAATCGACATGTCCGATCGGGATTCGATTCAATTCGGATTTAATCAGATCGTGAATAGAATCGTAATCGAATCGTATGAAGAATTGTATCGTGAAGATTGGGCTTTAGATTCCTGTTCCGCTTTATGGTGTGGCCGTACCGGATGGTTCTATACCTCATGGTGACCATCATATTTACAAAACGTGTGATCTGGAGTATCCAAACAGCAACTGAAAACACATTTTAGAGCTTTCAGACAGCTACCGCTGTAAATAATTCATATATATAGGCAATATTTTCAGTGTAAAGACTGGAAAACTGCAACTTTATGAAGGTCTTTGCTGAGCTTAGATGTGTGTTCTGTTGCAGAGTAGATGACAGATAAACAGTATTAATTAACATGACTTGGTTAAAAGCTCCCAGTGAACTAAGCAAATAAAGCATTCTCCAATAGCACAGCATGATCTAGGTGGATGGAGGTGGAAATGTGAAGAAAATTAAACATTTCTTCAGTCATGTATAACGAACTGTAGAATTAAAGTACATACACTATAAATGGCAGGTGCAGCTGTGCATTTACCACATCCCTGCACTATTAAAAAGGTTTTGAAGGCATGAGAAAATAATTGCAACCAATCCATATGAGCAATTTTCTCTGAAATATCTTGAAACTGATGAAAGTAATTGGCACTGGTCATTGTTTGTGCTACACCAAAACAAAAAGTGAATAAAAAAAAAAAAAAAAAAGTGAATTATATGTAAAATCTGACTGCTTTTCAGACCGAACAATCAACATTTATACTGCGCTTTTCTCCTGGCAGACTCAAAGCACTTGAGCTGCAGCCTCTAGGGCATGCTCAGTAGGCAGTGGCAGCATTAGAAAGTCTAGCCCAAGCACTCCTTACTGAATAGGTGGTGGCTTACTGAAAAGGGAAATCCAAGAATCCAACCTGGGTCACCTTTTCTTTTGAGAATACTTGAAATAAGATCATAGCAGAAAACAACGTGGACAAAAATGACAGCACCCTTAAACTTAAACAACCACCCTAAAGCCTCCTTACAGGCAGCTGTAGGTGTATACCCACCAGCCATGTGCTGCAGGGAGCTTGCGGGCCCTCGTTATGGACAAGGAGAAGACATTCATCCCATGAAGAAACATCTGAGTGTCATGGCAGGCACACTCATACATGACACAGCTACATGCTTTGCATTGAGCCTATCTTACCACAGCTCAAATCTTAACATTTAAGGCTAATTAAGAATTAATTTCTGAAGTGCCATAAAGCGCGCAAATGTGGCCAATACACAGCAGAATTTAGTCTACATTTGATTATGCTTTTTTTCACAGTCAATATAGTTATGTTTCAACTTATGACATCAACTTATTTAGATTGCATTTTTACCGTGTGATTTATGGCAGATCATGGAAATTGGTTCAGATTTTAAAAAGGGATCATCTAATAAAATGTTCATAATATAGAACTAAACCTAAGAGGATCTACACTTATGGATTAAGCTGCTTATTTCCTATGGAGCAGAAGACAGAATACCATTCCTTCACTAAGTCTCCAATAAAGTTAATCGGATCCACTATAGGATTTGAGAAGGATTTTATTCATTTCACTTTACTCATGACAGATTCACAGCTCGGTATGACTGGGGGATGGTCTTTTAAAGGGAACCGGAGACGAAGCACCCTTGTGTATTTTACCATATATATCAGTAAGAACATTAGAGAAAACATCTACCATGCTCTCTGTTTCATGCTCACTGCTAAAAGTGTCTATTATCAGCGGTGATAAGAATCCCGGACTGAGCATTCAGTCTGGCTTTGCAGGGAATAATTATAGTAGAGCCACAAGGGGGCAGGCTTGGGCTTGAAAAGACACCAGAGAAGACAGACTCAGCTATAATCATTCCATAGCAAAGCCAGACTGAATGCTCAGTCGGGGATTCTTAGAGGTGATAACAGTCAGATTAAACAGAGAACAATGAAACAAAGTGCAGATTAGGTGTTTACTGTCACGTTCCCGCTGATTTAGAAGGTAAAATACAAGAGGGTGCTTCATCTCTGGTTCTCTTTAAACACTAAACTGTAAAATTCCTAGAATACAAATAAGGCGAGAGAGATATTTAATACATCAAAGTGTACCTGAAGTGCATTTTAATATGCTAAATTAAACATGTCCAGGAGAGCTTTTTTTCCCCATATGTATTGCTGTTCTATCAGAAGCCCACTTTAAAAATATCCCTTCTGTTCCAACTTTCAGGCAGGAAGTTCAGCTTTGTCCCGAAAGCTGAACACTACGCCACCATCCACACTTGCCTACCTCAAGAGGGAAAATAGGAAGGTGGGCATAAAGCTGCATCACTGGGTTGGCATGGACCAGAGAGGAAGTGTTTGGTTTCCAGGGCAATGCTGAACTTCCTGTCCAGTAGTCAGGATGGCTGGGGATTTTTACACTGGGCTCTAGACAAAAAAAAGGGTTAACACTTTCAGATAGAAAAGTTAAGTCATTGGGAGTTGTGCAATTAAAAACAAAAAAAATGCCAGATACTTACCTATGGAGAGGGAAGGTTTTGGGTCTTAATGAGCTTTCCCTCTCCTCTACCGGTGCTGCGCTGGCTCCTGTGTTTCAATCCCCCGCTGCGGGAGACTTCAAAAGCCTTCGAGTCCTCCCGAAGACTGGCTGCTCCAAAATGCGCATGTGGGAGTGCATGTGAGAGTACCAATACTCTGCACTCGGGCTCCCGAAGACTTTACAAAACCTCCTTCAACAGCAGAGGAGCAGTATTTGACTAAATTAGTCAAATACTGCTCCAGGGACAGCGCAGCACCGAGGGCACTGGGATAGGAGAGGGATGGCTCTATAGGTCCCAGAGCCTTCCCTCTCCATAAGTATCTGTATTTTGGGTTTTGTTTTTTTTTTACTGATGGTTCCCAATGACTTTAAGGCACGTACAAATGCATAACTGATGTCGCCCAACAGGGATCGGGAACTTTTGCCTCAGGCGACAATCGCTGGGCTGAGGCTGTACAGATGGAGCAAGGTGTACAGCTGACAACGCGTTCTGTTGCTGTTCGGGGAGATGCAGGGCCGATGCAGGGGGCCCACATGACATCACACAGAGGGCAGGGGCGATTGGCATGCACAAAGCCATCGGCTGTCACACGAGCAAGTTGACCCCCGTTGGTTTCTTTGCCGAGTGGTGCTCAGGTGCCACTGTACATAAACCGGATTTTCGGCTGAAGAGTTCATTGGAGGCTGCCTCAGCCAACTTTAATCTATTGTGTGCGGGGCTTCAGGTGGATTTAGAAGAGCTTATAACTAGCTCTCCAGGACAGGTTTATTTTAACAAATTATTATGTTTAATTTGAACTTGTATGACAGAGTCCTAGGAAAATAGAAATATAGATATATCTAATTGGCTTTACATTACAACATCTAAAAATAAAAGTCTACAGATGTATCTTGACGTAGTTTTAATGGTCCAGCTAACATCATTTTAAACCTACTGCACTATCCTTGCAGCAGGGCTATTGAAAGGAGTTGATGCAGATACCTGCACCTACTGCTTGGTGGGTACATGAATTAAAGTAGACCTGAACTCTTGCACAGTACAGAAGTAAAACCGAGAAATGTACCCTGTATGCATTTAGAGAGTTTAGCCTGTTTCATTCCCCCTCATTTCTGTCTAATCACACATTGTAATCTGATCTCCCCCTTGGGTCACATGACTGCCACTGCAGATAAGGCCATTTGAAAGCACAGGCTGTTACTAATATGTCTGCTTCCATGAATCATGAAGTAGAAACCATGCAGATGTATTTCAGGATTTGTATCAGCTGTAGCAAAGAAATATTTTTTGTTTTAAGGTTATTATGTTGTTATGCGTCTTTTAGAGCAAAAAGGACGTTCTGAGTTCAGGTCCGCTTTAATTGGCAAGATTCCTAGAGGAACAGTTAAGGTGGCCACACACACCATACAATTTTTAAAATATCTGTTCAATAAAGAATGTGAATCTATTTTTCTGACTGATTGTAACATTTCGAAAATCTGACGCATGTGTGTGGTACACATACTGTATTGTTCAATTTTTCCTCAATTATGATAAAAATGATTGGAAGCTCAGAAAATTGCTTTGGTGCATATATAAATAGATTGACAATCTACCACACACCATTCAATTTTCATAAAAAAGAATAACAAAAATCCACCATTCCAGATGGACTTATTGGGAAAAAAAAAAAAAAAATTAGTAAATCTGATTTTACGGCAATTCAATAAAAAAAGATTGGATCATTTTATTATATCGTGTGTGGCCACCTTTAGCCACTAATAACTGAATACTTTGCCATAACTGTTGTTCTGCTGGACATTACTGTGGTTTTTCTACTACTCCTTTTGCCACACAAAGCCTCCTTCACACGAAAGGCTGAAGGCGGAAGTTACTGCCTCTCAGTTGCTCCTATGCATTAGTCAGGCGATCGCTTGCGCTCAGTGGTGGAGAGGCTGCCCCCCATGGTGTCACATCTGAGTGTAACCACAGCTGACATGTTGCAGGTTCTTTACATCACGTAACTCCAAAGTGGGGTTACAAACGCTGCCAGTGCCACTCGGCTGCTTGAAATCTGCATGCTGAATGCACTCTGCACAGTGGTTGATTGGGGAGGCAGGTCAGTATTTATGCAGGGTGCCTAGAGCTGGTGATGGCCTACAGGTCTTCCCTGCTAGTGTAGGCCCCACTGGGGCCCCAGGCAGAGTATTAGTACAGCCTAGTGCTCCACACTCGCCTCTCCACACGGCGTGCTCCTTCCTCTGTGCTGCCATAAGCTTCTGATGCCTGTAGTGACCCGGCAGTGTATGAGAGTGTTTAAATTCCGCTGGATCACTATGGACACTGGGAGATGACAGTAGCACAGAGGAAGGAGTAAGCCAGCTAGAGGAACGTGTGACATACTCTGCATGGGGCCCGAGTAGCAGCAGTGACACCTGGGGGAGAGGCAGTTTTATGGATTTTTATTGGATTTCATGCTGAAAAATCAGATGTCAATAAGAGAGGGATGTATCTTTTGGGTCCATCAGGAAACAATCTGCCAGATCAAAGAACCTGACAATCAGTGGGTAAAAAAAAAACCAAACCAAAACAAAAAAACCTCACTCAAGCATGTGGCTGCCGTGTGCTGAAGAACACGCAAGCAGAGCTTCAGCACGATACAACCACTGAAGACACGTGTGGCTTAAAGACAGATGTGCCCAGAATGTTACGCTAGACCTACACTAGACTATGCATGCCCTGTGTTAGTTATAAACATTACTTTCCTAATTGAAACTATCAGGAAATATTGATCATTTTACTTGTGTACTTCTAAACTCCCCGCAGGCAGCAAGGCTGCATCTAAGCAGTATTCTGCTTAGTTCAGATTATGCAACGCGTGGCATCTGCTTTACCATCCATTGCGGTGCTGAACCCATTCATAGACAATGTATGGATCAGTGCTTCAGTTTGACAAACAAGCATGCAGCAGTGCGTTACAATACAGCATAGTGAGAACGTTGGACAGTGCAGTCTATGCACTTCCGATATCCTTGCTTGTCGAACACTATATACAGTGTTACAGTAGACCTGATCTCTTGCACTGGACAGGATAACAGAAATGCACCCTGAATGTATTTAGAGCGGGTGTGCCCAATAGGTCAATCGTGATTTACCGCTAGATCGCGACCGCCTATTTGGTAGATCGCGTCTTGTCAAGTATAGCTGCCGCGGCTGTCATAAAGTCCTACCCAGCCCATGGCTGAAGGCGAGAGGCGCGGCTGAAGCAGAGAGGAGTGGATGAAGGGTAGAGGAGCCAATTGTGAGCAGCTCCTCTCCCTCTTCTATGATGCCTCAGAGTGCAGACCATGTGGCCACGTCTCCCCCAGGTCACGCGTGTCTGCTAACCAATGCTCCTCCGTATTATGAGGAGAGAACGGAGGCCAAAGGCTTTGGAGACGTATGTCTCCTTTGTTTACATTGAACGGCGCTGCTGCGCAGCAGCGCCGTAAGGCAGATCGGCGATCCCCGGCCAATCAGCGGCCGGAGATCGCCGCCAGGTGACAGGGGACATCCTGTCACAGGCTGCACAGGACGGATAGCGTCCTGTGCAGCGCGGATCACCAGGGGGGAGAGGTAGGAGAGGGAGGGGGGAATTGCCGCGGAGGGGGGCTTCGAGGTGCCCCCCCCCGCAACATGCCTGCCGACTGGAGCGATCAGACCCCCCCCTGCACATCATCCCCATAGTGGGAAAAAAAGGGGGGGGGGGGCGATCTGATCGCTCTGCATGCCACCTGATCTGTGCTGGGGGCTGCAGAGCCCACCCAGCACAGATCACAAAAAACCACAATGGTCCTTAAGAGGGAGGGGGGGGTAAAGGCTGGGTCCTCAAGTGGTTAAATTAAAACAAGCCTCGCCCACAGCTTTTCACAGTACCTTGGCATTTTCAGACACTAGCAAGAGATTATAGGAGCTCAGTCTAGGCAGGAGGGAGAGGTGTTACTAGCTAGAGATTTCAGAGGCAGAGGGGATGAGCGAGGAGGAGAGGGGACTGAATGACACTGGCAAGCTGATAGCATCTCCAGCTCTCAGCCTGTGACAATGTGACAAACAGAACATGGCTGCCCTCATTGTATCACAGGAATAAATATTCATAAACTGCTAAAGCTGTTTGTAGATACATATGCTGTGTAAACCATAAAAATCAAATTTCAACAGCAACTGGTCTGAATGTATTAAGTGATAAAGATGGTAATCTTGCATTCAAAAAACTTTTTCTGTTATGATTTGGAGTGATCACATACTTAAGGAGCACTGGCCCTTTAGTAGTCAGTTGCATGCTGGGGGTTCTTTTTATCTATAATACATTCCTCCTCTTTCCTTTATTTCCCTTCCTAGCTGCTTATCTGAAACATGATCCCTGCTCACTTGTGTTTACAAGCAAGGCTGAGGTGAGTCAGTGATTGGAGTAGAGAAAAAAAAAAGTTAAGGGAAGAATGACCTCAGTATTTAGCCTCAGCTGTGGGCAAAATACATGGTTCCCACCAGGAACAGAATTCTCTTAATTTACTATATAAAATTCACTGAACTCAAAACTTGGAAAGTACAATACTTGCGTTATGTAAGTAGATCAAGTATTTATCTACTTACCGGTATATGTGTGTTTTTTTCCCCTGGCATAGTATGGCTAATCCTACTAAGAGGCCTTAAAGTGGACCTGAACACAGAACACCTCTCTGCTCTAAAAGATACAAAAGCATAATACCCTTTAACCACTTCCCGACCGCCCCCAGCCGATGGGCGGCGGCAAAGTCCGGGCCCAAACGACCGCAATACGCCCATCGGCGGTGGCGGCTGCGGGTGTTGCTATGCGGCGATCGCGTCATTCGTGACGCGATCAGCCGCCGGGGACTGGCTCCGCCCCCGTTCGCTGTAACCCGCCGGCCGTTCGGAAGCGCCGGCGGGTTACTAGCACCCGGATCGCCGCATGAACGTGGTGTAATAGGCTTTGTAATGTATACAAAGCCTATTATACTGGCTGCCTCCTGCCCTGGTGGTCCCAGTGTCCGAGGGACCACCAGGGCAGGCTGCAGCCACCCTAGTCTGCACCCAAGCACACTGATTCCCCCCCCCCTGCCCCCTGATCGCCCACAGCACCCCTCAGACCACTGTTTGCACCCAGTCACCCCCCTAATCACACATCAATCACTCCCTGTCACTATCTGACAACGCTATTTTTTTTTTTTTAGTCCCCAATCTGCCCCCTACTCCCTCCTGATCACCCCGCCCCACCCCTCAGATTCTCCCCAGACCCCCCCCCCCCCCGTGTACTGTATGCATCTATCCCCCCTGATCACCCGTCAATCACCCGTCAATCACTGCACCCATCAATCAGCCCCTAACCTGCCCCTTGCGGGCAATCTGATTACCCACCCACGCCAATAGATCGCCCGCAGATCCGACATCAGATCACCTCCCAAGTGCAGTGTTTACATCTCTTCTCTCCTCTAAACACCCACTAATTACCCATCACCCACCCATCAATCACCCCCTATCACCACCTGTCACTGCTACCCATCAGATTAGACCCTAATCTGCCCCTTGCGGGCACCCAATCACCCGCCCACACGCTCAGATTGCCCTCAGACCCCCCCACCCTTATCAATTCATCAGTGCAATATTTACATCTGTGCTTCCCTGTAATAACCCACTGATCACCTGTCAATCACCTATCAATCACCCATCAATCACCCCCTGTCACTGCCACCCATCAATCACCCCCTGTCACTGCCACCCATCAATCAGCCCCTAACCTGCCCCTTGCGGGCAATCTGATCACCCACCCACACCAATAGATCGCCCGCAGATCCGACATCAGATCACCTCCCAAGTGCAGTGTTTACATCTCTTCTCTCCTCTAAACACCCACTAATTACCCATCAATCACCCCCTATCACCACCTGTCACTGTTACCCATCTGATTAGACCCTAATCTGCCCCTTGCGGGCACCCAATCACCCGCCCACACCTCAGAACGCCCTCAGACCCCAGCCCTGATCACCTCGCTAGTGCATTGCTTGCATCTATTTCCCCCCTCTAATCACACCTTGAGACACCCATCAATCACCTCCTTTCACCCCCTAGCACACCTACCCATCAGATCAGGCCCTAATTTGCCCCGTGTGGGCTCCTGATCACTCGGCCAAACCCTCAGATCCCCCTCAGACCCCCTTCTGATCACCTCCCCAGTGCATTGATTGCATCTATTTTCCCCTCTAACCGCCCCCTGAGACACCCATCAATCACCTCCTGTCACCCCCCTAGCACTCCTATCCATCAGATCAGGCCCAATACATCCTGTCATCTAAGAGGCCACCCTGCTTATGACCGGTTCCACAAAATTCGCCCCCTCATAGACCACCTGTCATCAAAATTTGCAGATGCTTATTCCCCTGAACAGTAATTTTGAGACATTTGGTTTCCAGACTACTCACAGTTTTGGGCCCGTAAAATGCCAGGGCAGTATAGGAACCCCACAAGTGACCCCATTTTAGAAAGAAGACACCCCAAGGTATTCTGTTAGGTGTATGATGAGTTCATAGAAGATTTTATTTTGTGTCAAAAGTTAGCAGAAATTGGATTTTTATTGTTTTTTTCACAAAGTGTCATTTTTCACTAACTTGTGACAAAAAATAAAATCTTCTATAAACTCACCATACCCCTAACGGAATACCTTGGGGTGTCTTCTTTCTAAAATGGGGTCACTTGTGGGGTTCCTATACTGCCCTGGAATTTTAGGGGCCCTAAACCGCGAGGAGTAGTCTAGAAAACAAATGCCTCAAAATGACCTGTGAATAGGACGTTGGGCCCCTTAGCGCACCTAGGCTGCAAAAAAGTGTCACACATGTGGTATCGCCATACTCAGGAGAAGTAGTATAATGTGTTTTGTGGTGTATTTTTACACATACCCATGCTGGGTGGGAGAAATCTCTCTGTAAATGGACAATTGTGTGTAAAAAAAAATCAAAAATGTGTCATTTACAGAGATATTTCTCCCACCCAGCATGGTTATATGTAAAAATACACCACAAAACACATTATACTACTTCTTGAGTACCGCGATACCACATGTGTGACACTTTTTTTCAGCCTAACTGTGCTAAGGGGCCCAAAGTCCAATGAGTACCTTTAGGATTTCACAGGTCATTTTGAGACATTTGGGTTCAAGACTACTCCTCACGGTTTAGGGCCCCTAAAATGCCAGGGCAGTATAGGAAACCCACAAGTGACCCCATTTTAGAAAGAAGACACCCCAAGGTATTCTGTTAGGTGTATGATGAGTTCATAGAAGAAGATTTTATTTTTTGTCACAAGTTAGCGGAAATTGATATGTATTGTTTTTTTTTTCACAAAGTGTCATTTTCCGCTAACTTGTGACAAAAAAATAAAATCTTCTATGAACTCACCATACTCCTAACAGAATACCTTGGGGTGTCTTCTTTCTAAAATGGGGTCACTTGTGGGGTTCCTATACTGCCCTGGCATTTTAGGGGCCCTAAACCGTGAGCAGTAGTCTAGAATCCAAATGCCTCAAAATGACCTGTGAATAGGACGTTAGGCCCCTTAGCGCACCTAGGTTGCAAAAAAGTGTCACACGTGGTATCGCCGTACTCAGGAGAAGTAGTATAATGTGTTTTGGGGTGTATTTTTACACATACCCATGCTGGGTGGGAGAAATATCTCTGTAAATGACAATTGTTTGATTTTTTTTTTTACACACAATTGTCCATTTACAGAGAGATTTCTCCCACCCAGCATGGGTATGTGTAAAAATACACCCCAAAACACAATATACTACTTCTGAGTACGGCGATACCACGTGTTTTGGGGTGTATTTTTACACATACTCATGCTGGGTGGGAGAAATCTCTCTGTAAATGGACAATTGTGTGCAAAAAAAAAATCAAACAATTGTCATTTACAGAGATATTTCTCCCACCCAGCATGGGTATGTGTAAAAATACACCCCAAAACACATTATACTACTTCTCCTGAGTACGGCGGTACCACATGTGTGGCACTTTTTTGCACCCTAAGTGCGCTAAGGGGCCCAAAGTCCAATGAGTACCTTTAGGATTTCACAGGTCATTTTGCGACATTTGGTTTCAAGACTACTCCTCACGGTTTAGGGCCCCTAAAATGCCAGGGCAGTATAGGAACCCCACAAATGACCCCATTTTAGAAAGAAGACACCCCAAGGTATTCCGTTAGGAGTATGGTGAGTTCATAGAAGATTTTATTTTTTGTCACAAGTTAGCGGAAAATGACACTTTGTGAAAAAAAAACAATTAAAATCAATTTCCGCTAACTTGTGACAAAAAAAAAAAAATCTATGAACTCACCATCCTCCTAACGGAATACCTTGGTGTGTCTTCTTTCTAAAATGGGGTCATTTGTGGGGTTCCTATACTGTCCTGGCATTTTAGGGGCCCTAAACCGTGAGGAGTAGTCTTGAAACGAAATTTCTCAAAATGACCTGTGAAATCCTAAAGGTACTCATTGGACTTTGGGCCCCTTAGCGCAGTTAGGGTGCAAAAAAGTGCCACACATGTGGTATCGCCGAATTCAGGAGAAGTAGTATAATGTGTTTTGGGGTGTATTTTTCCACATACCCATGCTGAGTGGGAGAAATATCTCTATAAATAGACAATTGTGTGTAAAAAAAATAAAACAATTGCCATTTACGGAGATATTTCTCCCACCCAGCATGGGTATGTGTAAAAATACACCCCAAAACACATTATACTACTTCTCCTGAGTACGGCAATACCACATGTGTGGCACTTTTTTGCAGCCTAACTGCGCTAAGGGGCCCAAAGTCCAATGAGCATCTTTAGGCTTTACAGGGGTGCTTACAATTAGGCACCCCCCAAAATGCCAGGACAGTGAACACACCCCACAAATGACCCCATTTTGGAAAGTAGACACTTCAAGGTATTCAGAGAGGAGCATAGTGAGTCCGTGGCAGATTTCATTTTTTTTTGTCGCAAGTTAGAAGAAATGGAAACCTTTTTTTTGTCACAAAGTGTCATTTTCCGCTAACTTGTGACAAAAAATAAAATCTATGAACTCACCATGCCTCTCACTGAATACTTTGGGATGTCTTCTTTCCAAAATGGGGTCATTTGGGGGGTATTTGTACTATGCTGGAATTTTAGCCCCTCATGAAACCTGACAGGTGCGCAGAAAAGTCAGAGATGCTTGAAAATGGGAAAATTCACTTTTGGCACCATAGTTTGTAAACGCTATAACTTTTACCCAATCCAATAAATATACACTGAATGGTTTTTTTTTTTATCAAAGACATGTAGCAGAATAACTTTCGCGCTCAAATGTATAGGAAATTTTACTTTATTTGAAAAATGTCAGCACAGCAAGTTAAAAAAGTCATTTTTTTGACAAAATTCATGTCTTTTTTGATGAATATAATAAAAAGTAAAACTCGCAGCAGCAATCAAATAGCACCAAAAGAAAGCTGTATTAGTGACAAGAAAAGGAGGTAAAATTCCTCTAGGTGGTAGGTTGTATGAGCGAGCAATAAACCGTGAAAGCTGCAGTGGTCTGAAAGGAGAAAAAGGCTCTGGTCCTTAAGGGGCGAAAAGACTGTGGTCCTCAAGTGGTTAAACAAAAAAAAAAAAAAAACATGTCTGTTACAGCCGATACAAATCCTAAAATAAATCTGCACAGTTTCTACTTCCTGATTCATGGGAGCAGACATACTGTTTATAGCCTGTGCTTTCAAATGAGCTTATCTGCCATAGGCAGTCATGTGACACAGGGGGAGATCAAATTACAACTTGTGACTAGACACAAATGAGGGGGAGTTAAGACAGGCTAAACTCTCTAGATACATACAGGGTGCATTTCTCTAAGTTTTACTTCTGTCCTGTGCAAGAGTTCAGGTCCGCTTTAAAGTGCATATACTGTACATATACTTGTCACCCGAAGGGGTTGGCCCTCACTCACTCAGGCAGCAGTTCAGGGCCCAAGTGCTGTACAGACACCTCACTCTGATATGTATATTTCTGCACAGCGCTGAGAATATTTTTTCACAATCCACTCTCTAAAGAACATAATCCTCCCACCTTCTTCATTTGAAGCAATGCCATTTAGCAGATTTGTAGGCATGTAATGTAAAGTACATAATTCAGATCGTCTCATCCGCTAATGCTTAACTGTGTAAAAACCAAAACCTTGCTCTAAACAGGCCCGTTTTGTTCTCAGCATCTTGGCTCAAATGTGCCTTTCACCTCTTCGATAGACGAAAGCAGACAAGCAGCTATTCCCAGTATGATCCAAGCACATCTCCAGAGAGCAGCTATCCCAGATATGACACTGCCATTCAACTGTGTTCATTAAAATAATAAAAGTTGGCTCAAGTACAACATTCCTTTGATATGCCCTCATTTGTGCAGAGGCAGGCGAGCCAGCAGACTCTTTCTGTCATTGTGAATCTCGGCAATGAACACGCTGCCTTTGAATTTGTGAAGCATTATTGGCATTCAATAATTACAAAAAAAAAAAAATATAGGAATACTATATTTTCTATAGAATGATTAATGAGACAGGGCTGAAAGCAAACTAAAAAGATAATTTCTGAGAGGATTTCTGCATAATGCGTAATGCGAGTTTACCTACAGGTGAGTTTTTGGGGGGAGCCAAACTAAACCCATGAAAAACACTATATAAAAACACATTTAAGATGAAAATCATATGGTGGAAACTAGTACTCTAACATTTTAATTTCCGTATGTCCATCACTTTTCTGACAACCACAGCCATTGCAGCAATTCAGCCTTTTAACCTAGTGGCACAAGTAAAACTTGGTGTTCACATTAAAGTGGATCCGAGGTGAACCTTTACTCATTGCATAATTGTGTTCCTTTTCTATTGTTTATAGGGCATTCCTCAAGCCAAATACTTTTTTGTTTTTGTTTTAATACTCTAATTCCCTATAAACTAAATAAACCACACCCACAGGTTTTCAGAGAGCCTTGGCAGTAGCAAGGGCTCATGGGAGCTCAGTCTGGGCAGGAGGAGGAGGAGGTGTTACTACCCATTGATTTCAGAGACAGAGGGGAGGAGGGAGGAGGGGGGGGGGGGATGAGGTTTTTTTCACAGGCTTAGTGATCAAGATACAGATAAGCCTGCCTCTGTGTAATGTTTACAAACAACATGGCTGTTGTCATTGTATCACAGGAAGAAATAATAATTTTCTATTAAAGCTGTTTGCATCTATATTTGCTGGGTAAACTATTTAAACTTTAGATAAGATATATAGACAAGTTACTTGTTATAGTTAGTTAGTTTTTAATCTCGGATCCGCTTTAATTTATTGGGTGACACCAGGAACATGATAATGGTGGAGCCTACTTCCCCCTTCAGACCCCCCCCCCCCTCACAACCCCTTACTTACTCATACTAAAATAATCACACGGACTACTTGGCGTTGGATTGATTTAAGGCCAGAGCAGCCCACTTTATTCAGCCAAATTAACAATCACCCAAAACATAATAAAAGAATAGTCAATAACCATCTCAAACTTTCACAGAGAGCTGGGGTACAGGGGTCTGGAGGTACCGAATGAAATATATAAACACCCGCGTGACATGCAGCCTTGTAACCGCCCCCCAGCCGCGCACACCGGCTCGGGGACAGCTGCATGCCCCATAGTCGTCTCTTCATGCCGTGACCTTATACAACCAGATTTGCCCAGCGACAAATCCACTTCACAAGTAACCGACCTCCGGAGCCCCCTTTTTCCCCCTCTGGCTGCAATGACACTGAAGCGAAAAATAAAATATGATATAATGAATTGGTTGTGTACTATGAATAATTACTAGAAGATTAGCAGCAAAGAAAATATTCTCATATTTTTATTTTCAGGTATATAGTGTTTTTTCTAACATTGCATCATTCTCTAATATGTGCAGATTACACAACACTCAGCATTCAACATGATTCTTTCAGAGCAGTCTGAACTAATGACCTCTCCTCTGGCAGAGAAAAAGACATTTGTTTACTTACAGTTAAAATAATAAAAGTCATTAGACAGCCCTCTCCACAAAAGTCGTAGAGCTTAATGGCTTTTTTGCATAGAGATAACTGGAGTTTCTTAACTCTTCCTGTACTGGAAACAATTAGACTGATGTATCTGATCTTACTGTTTTATTTCTTAGCTGTACTACACATACAAATAATATCATAATTTTTTTTTCGCTTCAGTGTCTCTTTAAATTACAGCTGGTCCTTGACATTTGAGTTTTTTTCTACATCTGTCACTGGACTTGTCTGTAGGGATGATCAAATAATTTCAAGTTGATGGAGGATCAGGCAAGTTGTGTATGTAAATTTATATAGCTTGAAAATGGACCAACTGAATCTTACCTCAACAGGATTTGATTCGTTCATTTTTAAGCTGCATACATTGTCCATCCCTACTTGTCTACATATGTCTTGCAAACTTCTACACTGGACAGAACAGCTCCTAAGTTCCATATTAATTTGTCTACCCTAGAACTCTCAAGTATCTGTAGAAAATTAACTGGCATATGAAAACAACTTTCATTCACCAAATGTACACATGTGCACTTCCACATGTATTCATTTCATTTTTAAATAATGTTTAGTGACTTGCCAATGGTCAGTTTCTCATATATTATGTTCTTGGTTCACACTATACTATTTGTAGTAGATCAGGTAAACAATACCTAGCACCAATAGACTTAAGATTTCAGGAGGATTTTCAGATGCAGTACAAAAGCTATAGGAACATCGCTGGCATACTGCTGCTGCCAGCAAACATGCCCCCCCCCCCCCCCAGTACTGCTTGTACAAATATATTCTGATCAATCACCAGTCAAGAACACTGTAGTTCTCCATAAATTGAAATCACTAGGTTTACATGGAATCCAACACCTAAACTATTAACACGCAGTGCATGCATAGCTTAAGCTATCTCTGGAGATCTCAGAGTATACCCAATGGGGATATTATGAGTGAGCCGGCAAACCTGGACTGGATTAATTGAAAATAAAGCAACTCGAACAGCAAGATTTTTTTATTTTACTTTACTTGTTTTGCCTTGTTCTATTTCTATTTTAAAAAAAAATGAATTACTTTCCTGCACTTTCTCCTCCCCCATCAGAATAGTGTTATGCTGGATACACACGGTGCGTTCGTGCACTCGATTTTCCCGTCGATTCCCGTCGATTCGTTTATTTCCAACATGTCCGATTTGGATTTCGATGGATCGTTAGGTCGATTCGGCATACTTTGCATGCGAATCAACCTAACGATCCATCGAAATCCAAATCAGACATGTTGGAAATAAACGAATCGACGGGAATCGACGGGAAAATCGAGTGCACGAACGCACCGTGTGTATCCAGCATTAGTGTTCAAGTCATGTGCAGGGTTATGCAGCACAGTGTAAAGAATGCATCTGGCCATGTTTTTTAAAGAACAATTGACACCTATGCTAACCTAGAAATAAAAACAGATATACAAGTAGATAAATACTAGTTCTACTTACATAACAGATGTATTGCACTGCCCACATTAGGATTCCTGTGAATCCCTTATAAAGGAAAAGCAGAGAATCCTAGTCTAGACAGTTTCCATCTTGGTTACCTTTGACTGAAGCTAATCCTGACATCACTTCCTCTCTGTCTTTTTTCTCCTCTTGCTAATTGTGTATTTGTTACCCGCCCTCCTCCCAGAGTCTTCAGACACTCAGATTGAGGTCTATACTAGGAAGTGCACTGTCTTATATCATTAGAAGGAGGGGGAAATAAAGGGAAGAGGAGGAATATATCATAGATAAAAAGACTCTCCCAGCATACAACTGTCTTGCCAGCCAATGGCAAGGGCAATTTAAAGCGGAATATAACCCTGCATTTCAACTTTGCTCTAAAACATTATTTACAGTATATTATATGCAACCAGCATTTTTTTTTTTTTACTAGACCAGCATTGGAAGGGTTACACAGGGCTTTAAAGTCCCTGGAGATTTTTGCAGACGCATCCGAACTTGAGTTAGATACTTTTTGTTTACACAAATGTATCTAAGTGTTTATTGTGACTCATCTCTCTCACTGAGAAGGAGTTGGAGGAAAGCCAAAGAGTGTGTAACATTTCTAAATATATACATATAACTAAATAGAATGTAACTATCTGAACGTCTGCACGGAACTTAAAACCTCTGTGTTTAACCCTTCCAATGCTGGTCTAGTAAACAAAAAAAATGCTTTTTGCATATAATATGCTGTAAATAATGTTTTAGAGCAAAGTTGAAATGCAGGGTTATATTCCGCTTTAAGGTCCAGTGCTCCTAAGGTATATGATAACTCCAAACCATAACAGCAGAAAAAGTTTTAAAAGTTTTGAATGCAGGATTAGCATCTTTATAACTTAATATACCCAGTTGCTGTTGAAATGTGATTTCTATGGTGACAATCCCGCATTAATGAATTTTCAATGATCTGGGCAGAGCTACTCTATATTCAACATTGGCAGGAAGTGGTATCAAACTAGGGCTGTGGTGTCCGTCCAAAAATCCACCGACTCCGACGTTTAGGATTCCTCCGACTCTGACTCCTCGACTCAGACTCCTCTAATTTGCATATTACAATTTTGTTGATTAAAAGTATGTAACATGAAATTCGTCTCTTAACTGCCAACGCTTAGGAATTTTACAAGACAACTGAAGTGAGTAGGATATGTTGACTACTATATTTATTCCCTTTAGACTAAAACTAGTCCTTGGTAAGAGTACTTGTAAAAGGTACAAACTGAAACAAAGAACATCTATCAGGCCCTAGGCAATGTAAGTGTGGGTACATGTAAGAATGATGTGCAGGTACTCTGCAGGGGAATGAGGAGATTCTTCCTCCATCACACATTCTTCATGCACAATCTGAACAAGGTTTATGGGTGACAGACAACACCTCTGTGTTCAATGTGCACAGCATTCTCAGTGGATTCCCTGCAGCTCTGTGGGGAGTGCATATGTAGAGTATAGTACTACTGTGTAACAAAGTAAACCTGAGACAGATGAAATTAAAGTTTTCATACCTGGGGCTTCCTCCAGCCACCTTCAGGATAATCAGTCCCTCGTTGTCCTCCTCCACCACCTGGATCTTCTGCTATGAGTCCAGGTACTTGAGCCAGTCGGGCGTAGTGCGCATGCACACACTCCGCCGCCAGGAGCATACTACACCTGTGCAGCACTATTGCGCAGGTGCAGAATGTTCCTGGCTGTGGGAGCGGCATGCGGCCGGACAGCGCTGACTGGCTGAATTACCAGGACTCATAGCAGAAGATCCGGGTGGTGGAGGACAGCAAGGGACTGATTAGCCTGAAGGGGGCTGGAGGAAGCCCCAGGTATGTATAAAACTTTACTTTTCATCCGTCTCAGGTACCCTTTAATTTGTAGTCACCAAACCAAATTTTAACATTTCAAATTATTTGATTTCATCAGCAAAGGGAGTGCATACATTTGCATAAATCAGCATCAGTGCAGAATTACTTCCATCTCATTGACCATCTCTATTAGTGACACAGCTACACATCAGGCTTTATTCTTACAGCATAGATGTTATTTAGTATATATAAGAGATTCCTGTGTACACATCATATATACAGTCACAATCAGATATGTATATCTGACCTTAAAAATATGGGGACTGCTTTATTGAAGCAGCACAGCACAAGTAACTAATTTTGATTGGTTTATTTCATTTTTGTGGACTAAGCACAGCTATTACTGTATATATACATTATTTTTAATGACTTATCTGAGAAATAGAACATTTTATCATATTTTCTATTTTAAATACAGTTACAAATTCATTAGGAGTCGGAGTCGGTGCATTTTTTCCCGACTCCGACTCCAGGCACCTAAAATTGCCCGGCTCCACGACTCCGACTCCACGACTCCGACTCCGACTCCACGACTCCACAGCCCTGTATCAAACTGTGTGCATTTAGCAGATAACCGTTTCACTCTAGAATGTTTAGATGTCACTTATAGCAAACCTATGAGAACGTAAAGGACAAAAAGTTGGATGTCAAGCTCGGTAGAGGGAAGCCTTTGGATCTTCCAGGATTCTCATATCCTCCTCCCGACCACCTTTGGAAACCCCTTGTAAATTCATGACCATGGTCCCGTTGTGAATGAGCTCAGCCAAACTGCACAGGCGCCTTGTGCATGCACAAGTAGCACGGAGCTGAGCAGGCTTTGCTTTTTACACAACCTGCGCAGTGCGACTGGGTTACTTCAAAGAAGGGGGCACGGCCGCACACACCGCCAGACACAGCTCTTGTCGAGCAGCTCCATGAGTCTTGGCACTGGATCAGTGGAGATAAGGGGGGTGGGGTAAGCCTCTGGGCTATCCGAAAGGCTTCCCTCTACTGAGATAAATACCCATTTGGAGCACTTTTTTTACCCTTCAGGTTCAATCTTAAGGCAGTGAAATCTCAAAGACTGACAAGTCCTGAAAATGTTATGACAACGTGAGGTCTTTTCGGCTAAGGTCAGTAGAAAAATTATAATATATACACACATAAATTAATTTTTTTTTTTAGTTAGTAATTTCCCAGTTTTAAAACTTTTATATTTCTGGATAGCTTAGGCAGGGTTACCATTTCTGTCAGGTTGTTACTGCTGCCTACGGGGTGTAGGCAGCAGTAACAACCTGACAGAAATCCACTTCCCCAGGTCAGGAAGTAAAGGAATAGCTGTAGTGGGGGCCACTACAGCTATTCTCTTTCACTTCCTGACCTTGGGATCTTCATAGCTTTAATGTGGGCCACCGGTAGCCTCAAGTGAAATTAGGTTCAAAGTGTTCCACGGCCTAAAAAATTTGTATGCATTGCAGTCTGTGACCTTTGGGGAAAAAATACATCTCATTCACTTTTCAGGAGAGGAGATGAAGGCATTTCATGTAGATGGGGGACATGGTCAGTGATGAAAAGTCTAAAGAAGCTCGAACCATTTCATTCTATCCAAGAATAAAATAATAGAAGACCACTTCTTGTACAGTAATGCCTTACATGAAAATTATCAAAAGCTAGCAGTTTTTTAGCTACCAATATTGATTTACTGTCAATGCATGTAACAGAACAAGGACTCTTTGGGCTCAAGCATCACATTTTACATTTTGTACTATATGTAAGCTAAAAAAGCCAATGTCTATTTCACCTGATCATATGCTAAATGAATGGTCCTTAATACTGCCTAATGAACGATCAGTCTCTAGAGAAATATAGATAGCACTGCACAACCAAGAAAGCATGCCAACTGTGACTAGTGACCTCCCCAGGATGAATCAGACGGGTGAAGCGCCCGGGTAAATTTAATTACCGCTTGGCTGGTGAGACTGCATGCCCTGCTGTCACCATGCCCAAGTAGAATAAAGTATTGCCCGGCTGATGACGCTGTGTCCCTGGCACCGCGAACCGCGCTCGTCGCTGACACGTGCCCGGCTGTCAAGATGCGCTGATTTGATGTGCACAATATCGCAGGGGGGGGGGGGGAGGGTTTGGGCGGGGGGAAATGGGGGCGTCGTGTGATATTGTAGATAGTGTGCAAGGGCCACATATAATTATTATATAATTAAAGGAAATGTCCTAGGAGTTAAAAAACAAAAGGTTTACTTCCTCCAGTCCCTGCCCTGACCGCCTTCCTGTGCCCTCACTGCAGCTCGGTGTCCCGGGATCTCCTCCATTGGAGATGCCGACCTAGCCAGGTCAGCATCTATTGCGCCTACATGAGCCCCCCTGGTGTTAGCATTCTCGCGGTCTGGAGCGTTCTGCACAGGCACAGTAGATGCCAGGCGGGCAAGGTCGCCATCTGAAATGGAGGAGATCCCGGGACACTGGAGCTGCGGCGAGGGCACAGGACGGCTGCCAGGGGCTGGAGAAAGCCACGGGTAAGTAGATCTTTGTTTTCTAACTCCTCTGACATTTCCTTTAATAAATGATTATATGTGGCCCCTGCACACTATCTGCAATACCCCACAACCAATGCAACTGGAAACTAAACGGTAAAAGTGGACAGAGACAGAGAGACGAGCGTACGCTATGCTGAGGTAGTGCAGCATAGCGTGCTCTGGTAACTTATGCACGCCACTAAATTTCCCCGTGCCGACCCACCCGGCTACTTTTTCATGCCACCGGGCTGGAAAAAAATTCTGGGGAGAACACTGGACAAGATGCACTCTATACATTCATCAGTACAATCACTACCTTAAGTTTGGAGGCTAAAAAAGGGCCAACAGGCATCAGTCTTCAGCTATGTACACACTTAAAAATTGCATGAAATGAACGATAAACGATTGTTCCTCCTCCTCCAATGGCCCTACAGCCCAATTTGAGCCTTGCCCTCCTTCAGTTTTCTGCCCCATCCATCTTTGTCAAAAAATCGATTGTTCCACACGATCCGATGGGAACGGTTTTAAAGGACTATGGACAATATGCTAAATTAATGGATCGTTACACGATGATAAATCAAAGTGAGGAGCTGCAGATTTCGCAGATACATTGATTAATAATCATGGCATTGTATATACTGCGGACTATGAATGATTATCTGCCTATGTGATCTGTCATGCCAGTCGCTCGAAATGCACGAGAATCATTGTGGATCTTTTAACCCGCCTGTGTACCACGTTCAAATTTACGTTGCAAATCTATGGGCAGCTCTGCGGATAAACACTTCAGAAGTACCAAAAGAATATCAATACAACTAATTTAGGTAGAGCAGCCTTTAAATAAAGAAATAAAGTGATCATCATAAGGGTATAGTTAAAGCTAGATGAATGAACACATCAGTTATCAGAATACATTAAAGCAGAAAACGCAGCCAAGCAAAGTTGTAGCACAGCATACCACACCCGTTACATAACAAAATGGTAAATACTATATAGGAAATGCGGCAGGTCATGCACAAGCATGTTAGAGTGCTCAGAACTATCTGTGGAAAGGGACATCCACAACCAACCCGATATAGCCCTTAGAAAGGCGTGCTGCTTACCATTGTCCTTGCTGCTGTTTTCTTCAATGGTCATTTGCTCTGCCAGTTCAGAGAGAGACTCATCTATAGTCTGGCTGCCCCGCAATGTAAGCGACAGTCTTCTCTTAAACTTTTTCATGTTTCACGTAAAAAAGGTGCAAAGGGTAGAGAAATCTGCAAGACACAAACAAAGGCAACAGTTAGAACCGCAATACAGACACTAGAGAGAATCAATAAGCTGCTAATAATCTTTAAAGCGGACCCAAGCCAAACATTTTTTTAATTCAAAATATTTAGTTGCACCACTATTACACACACACAAAGATAAACACTCTTTGAAGCCTATGTGCATTTCAGTGCATGTTTTTCACCCTTCTCTTTTCATAACAAAGGTTATACAGGTGGCAGCCATTACTTCTGAGCTTAGTAGTAGGTTTTAGATCATGGGTGTGTTTGCCATCAGCTTCCCTCCCTCACAGGGGGGGCATCTATGTGAAATCTCACACAAGCTGAGATCACCTCCCCATGACATCATCAGTAGCAGCCTGTGTTTTGTTTTTTATCTCCACCAGTTTGCCGGAAAAATCCCGGCAATATGAAAGGAAGGGAGGGGTTCCTTCAATAAATGTAAAATATTTTATATTTGTCATCATGCAGCTGAAAAAAGGCTGCTATTTATTATTATAATTTAAAAAATAGATGTTATTTCGGAAATCTTGTAGTTTTAATTTGGGTCCACTTTAACTGATGAGAAGTGTATGTTAGCTGCATTATTGCAATATGCAAAATTTACCCAGCTGGGAAGTGGACAAATCAAGCTCATCAGCTACTGCAATTCTAAGATAAATGATGAACAACCAACATCAACATTTGTATCTAATAAAAATTAGGAGCATTTCATTGCCTATGTTTAAAAAGATTTAAATTCATGTTCAGTTTAAAACACCAGCAAAAGATCAATATATTATGAATTACCGTACATAATGTGAATGCATGTCCTAAATAGGGATGATCAAGGACATGCAAATATTTCAAAACGTATGCAAATGTTTAAGCAAATATATGCAGCTTGAAAGAGAACCAATCAATTTAAGGCCCCCCGCACACTGCAAGTCCGATTTGAGATTCCAATTTTCCTTGGATGCCAAACGAAAAAACGCAGAAAAAAAAATGCAGAATGCAGTAACGAATAAAAATCGCAAATCTGAATCACATGTAGTGTACAAGAACCTGGGTTTAAATGGATTGGTTCATTTTCAAACTGCATACATTTGCATAAAAAAATAGCAAACATTTGCATCAACTCGGAAGAATTTGCATCTCTTTGATCATCCCTAGTCCTGAATAATACAGACTAGAAGATATGAATGAAATGCTTATTAAAAAAAATCCTAATAAGAAAGCATGTCTGAAGTAAGATGCTGAAACTCCTTCCTCTTGATTAATTTCCTACTGAATATCAAAATGCGTAGGGTGCTAAAAGCAAAGTCAAAAGGAAAGTGAAAGGAATGAGGCAATCCTGTGCTTTCCTCCAGGCAATGGAAGCCACAGAGCTCCAACAAAGAGGCCTGGAGGACAAAAGACTAATCAAGCTAAAACTGTACAGAGCTGAAGGGTAGATTCGCATTAAAGGACAACTGAACTGAGAGCCATATGGAAAATGCCATATTTATTTACGTTGAACAATACCAGTTGCCTAAACTCCTGCTGATGCTTAAATCCTTTCGGACAATTGTGTTGAAATCCCACACCTGAAACACGCATGCAGCTAAGCCAGTCAGACTTCAGTCAGAACCATCTGATCTGCATGCTTCACCAGGGTCTATGGCTAAAAGTACTACAGGCAGAGGATCAGCAGGACAGACAAGCTATTTGCATTGTTTAAAAAGGAAATAAACGTGGCAGCTTCGATATACCTCATACGCTAGGTGTGTTTTAAATTCAGTATTTCCTGTCTCTATAACAAATCACACAGATACCTGCAACAAACAAACTGATTTATGCAACACAGACAACTCTCTGCAATACTCTGCACTTAAAAGCAAACCATATCAACACCTCTCTTCTCAGAGGTGAAAATTTTATGTATCCAACACACTCAAAAGCCCCTGGTACACGTTTCCAAATTTCCTTATCCAGTCTACATACATTGGGAGAGAGGTGTACACACACTGGAGAGGTGCTGAGACAAATAAGAACCATTGTTTCAGACAATGAAAGATCCAGGTGATTACAGGTGATAAGCCCCAATGCTAAAGGCTGGAATAATTGGATTTTGAATTCTAGGAGGGAAATGTAGAATCTAGAGGAAGCCAATACATGGAAAACATACAAACTCCATGCATACAGATACCTTGGTGTGGTTTAAACCCAGGACCCCTCAGCTGTAGCAAGCCCTATGGCTAACCATGTACTTTAGCATATGCTCAGTAAAAAGAGTAGTGCTGTGTGATGGGCATTTGCAGCCAACCAATAAAGTATGTGCCGCTTGCAGCCATTAAAAACAAAACAATTAGGTTTGGACTCTGCAACTTCATTAATTTTTTTTCTATACAATTGGACTCTGTCCTGTCCCGGAAAGCTTTCAGCATAGCCTATGACAGTTGTCTGGCACTTTAGAGCCTTCAATCCATACCTTTATTAACACAGCATACACATGAACACAGTGCCAACTTGCTATGCGGACACCACAGTGCCAACGTGCACACCGCGTTATGTATAACACATAGCAATAATGACACAAGCGGGCTAAGTTACCTCCAGCACACTTCCATGAAAGGAAATGTTTCTGCACTGCTGAAATGCCACTTGCTAATTCATTGACTTTTCTGTGTGACAGGTACACGGTGACATCAGCCAAAAAGCCCTGGCAGTTACATTAAAGGAAGGGAATACACAGAAAGGAGTCCTGCTGCCATATGCTCTGTAGTAAACACCTGTGTGTGAGGCAAGCTCTGAGAGGAATACAGAACTGCTGAATTACTCATACAGCCGCATGCTTACTCCTGTGTCCTGGTGGCATTCTATTCCAAGAGCCATTTCATCCTCTAAAATAATGCGAGCACATCCTTTTCACATCATGTAAATTTGCTAATTCATCCCAAGTGGCTCATTGACATATTAATTCACCAGTATACTTCACTCAATTCATTTTAATGCAACTATTCATATTATGCATCATTTTTCCCCATTAAGGTGCTTGAAAACATTCATTAACCACCAGAGAAAGACCGCTTTAGCCAGCAAGCTAGCATGGCTAGAGATGCCAAGAGGAAGATTCTGCAGCATTTCAGTCTTCTGACTGCTTCCCAGACATGAACACCACAGCCACAACAAAGGTCACAGGGAACAAATCATTATACAGAGGTAAGCAACTTAGCCGAGAAGTAATGTAATATGAAGGCGAACAGAATGACCGTGTCAATTTCACCATCTTGCATAAAAATAAAGACAAACTGAAGCTTATATAGTGCTGGTGCATATGGGCATGCATTTTTTTTTATCAGATCTGTGATTCTGAAGCACTTTGGATGGATCTAAAGGTGGCCATACACTTATAGATTTGCAGCAGACTCAACCATCAGATAGATTTCTGTTAGATGCCTGTCAAGTCGAATCTGACAGGAATCTGACGTGCGCCACACACTAGGAACATATTTCCAATAGATTTCAGAATTAAATTATTGGAAAACTATTGCAAATCTATCTAAATGCATTATTGGACCATTAGATCCAATGCAACTCTATGGGCCATCAGCTGATCGACAGATTTTCCATCCTGTCAGATCAAATCGATTTGAATCGATTTCCAATTCTTTCAAATCTATCTTGAAAGAATCTGTGGCTGAAATCTACCATCTGGAGCAACTTCCATTAAGCTTGTATGGAATTTCTATAAGCACAAAAGAATCCCTTACACATTTCTCAAAGTCAAACGATGTCTCATGCTACTGCGATCTGTGATATGGAATTTTTGGTGTGAAAAGGACTGTCAGTGTTCCAGAATGAGCTGGCTGCATGCTTGTTGCAGGTGTAGGACTAAAAAACAAAACACAAAACACTAAACTTAAAGACAAAAGCTTAGTATGACAGCCAGGCAACTGGCATGGTTTACAAGGGTTTGGACATGGCAGACTCCACATTCCTCTCACTTTAGACTACCTTTATGAAACTAATACAGAGGCACATTTCAAGTACTAGGTTAAATAATTTCAATAAATCTCTAACTGGATTAAATTTCATTTTATTTATCTAGAATTCCACTTTAGAAATGATTAGCTTGACAAGCTACAATTATGCAAACCCTGCACACACTATTGCCCAGCTTATCTAGAAACCCAATAGGACTGTGTCTTCCTTCCAGAGCTGGCTGATAAAAGATCACTGTAACGTGAGTGACAAAGGAAGAAATCATGGCTTTTATGGCAAACATACAGCAGTACACAAACATATTGGCAGCAGGGAATAAGTGAACAAATTACCAATTAGCATGTTTAGGCATATAAGAAATTTGTAGCACAGCACGCAGCTTCCTTTGTGACAACAGATTTAATTTACATCTATCCATTTAAAGGGACTCCGAGCAGTGCAGAAACTATGAAAAGATGCATATAATTTTAAAGCTCTCTTTCTCCTCTTTCCGATGATATATAAACCACCACCCTACGCCTTTTAGTTTTCGCTATTTTCGCGATTGAATTTGCCGCGATTTCAATCGTGAAAATAAAGAAAACTAAAAGGCGTAGGGCAACGATTTAGGTGTCGCCAGAAAGAGGAGAAAGAGAGCTTTAAAATGATATCCATCTTTCCATAGTTACATTGTATTACACAGGCCGACTTTTTCTGCTGAATGGAGCTGCTGACACTGGGGAAAGTGTCGTCCTGTGTAATACAAGTAACTATGGAAAGATGGGTATCATTTTAAAGCTCTCTTTCTCCTCTTTCTGGCGACACCTAAATCGTCGCTCTACGCCTTTTAGTTTTTAGTTTCGCGATTGAAATCGCGGTCGCGGCAATTTCAATCGCGAAAATAGCGAAAACTAAAAGGCGTAGGGCGGCGGTTTATATATCATTGGAAAGAGGAGAAAGAGAGCTTTAAAATGATATGCATCTTTCCATAGTTTCTGCACTGCTCGGAGTCCCTTTAAAAAGCGGCGACGAAGTTCATGTAAAGTAAAAAGATTTAGTTCTCTTAGCACATTATAAAGAGGGTATGACTGCATGGAAGCATGAAGATGCAGATCTTTATACAGCCCGTGATTACCTCACACAGCTGTATGATGGTATGGTGGAGTGTTGATTCCAGGGAGTTGATCACAAAATAATGTGAGCAGTGAGAGGAACATCTGCTTCCTGACCATTACAGCTCACTGTGTGTTGGCCACAGGAAACAGCACAGAAAGCATGAATCATAGCACACCTCTATTGTAGCTTCTCACACAGCACAAATGTTTGTGATTAAGATACTTACAGAGTATATACTTCAAGAGAACATTTCAAGAAAGCTAAAGCCAAATGCCAGGTAAAGAAAGTCCCCTAATGTGGTAACTATGTGTGCTTGTGGGGCATTGCTGTCTGAGGGCTGGAGCACACTAAGGGCTCGTTTCCACTATAGCGAATCCGCATGCGGGCACTGCATGCGGATTCGCATACTCAATGTTAGTGGATGGGGCTGTTTCCACGTGTGCGGCGGCGGCGTTTTTCGGTGCGGGAAAAATCTGCACGACAGGGTCGTCAGATTTCGCGTGCGGCAGGAATGCGGGCGAATCGCCGCTAATGCATTCAATAGGGAAATCGCATGCGGCTTTGTCATGCGGATTTCCCCGCGATTTCGCATGAAAGGCAATGGAACTTTACACAGGCAGTGACATGGTTAAATTCGCCTGGCTCCTTGCCATGCGAAATCGCATGCGAAATCGCGGGTAAATTCGCATGGGGAAACGCAGCCGCATGCGATTTCTTCAGCTGTGGAATCCAGGCGATTCCGCACCGCTACAGTGGAAACGAGCCCTAAGAGCTTTTCGGAGCATTTATAAAAACGCTAGTGCTTTGAAAAGCGCTTGGCTAATGTATTGTAATGGGATGGTGCACACCAGAGCAATTCGTTTTTCCAATAACGCAAACTCGGGTCCTCCAGCATTTTTGCCGATTTCTGAGGCGATTCAGCCTCAATGTTAAGTACAGGAAAGTGGAAATTCGCTCTGAAAAACGCTAGATCAGAGCGATTTTCCAAACTTTTTAACAGCTGTCCAGTTACAGCTCTACTGTAAAAAACGCTACACCAAAACGCTCCAAAAAATGCTAGGCATGTTTAAAAATTGCTCTAAACATGCCTAGAATCGCTCAGAAAAACCTATCCAAAAACCTCTAGCATTTGCGGATCCGCTGGTGGTTTTTGGTATGCACTGGCCCTGTGTCCTTGCTGGATGGACTGCAGCTCACTTCCTGTCCCTGAGACCTCTATGAAACCTTGTAGCTTTAATATGACAACTAGTGGTCCTGGGGACAGGAAATGAGGGGCAGCTACAAAAAAGTACTTGTGGAATCAAAGACTACGTTTATAGTGGGGCGTTGCGTCTGACAATATAATCACATTGTTAACGCAATGCAATTATATTGCTATAGTACGTTCAATGCATTAGCCCTGTAGTGCAATGGGATCCATTGCCACAAAAAAAATGCAGTGCAATAAGTTGCACATTAACAGCTGCAGTGAAGCATACTTTGTATGTACTTTAAGCTTCACTGTATGCAAACAGCGGGTGGTCACTTTCCCTTTCCTTGAAATCCTGCTTTTGTAGTATGTGCAACGCAATACCACTATGACCGTAGCCCAAATCTCCTTCACACTACAAAAATGCTTTATTTATTGCTTACTCTTGGAAAGAATTCTTTACTTCCTGTTTGGAAAGGAAATGATGTACAGTACATTTTCACAGACTGTATTCACAGGACAGCAATAAACAATGGAAAGAGGTTCTAAAACAAACATTGAAAAGTTGTTCCAACTCCTGTCTGTCCAAAACTAAAATGGTACTTATCCGTTAGCCGGGCGCATCCGGCAGGTGGCGACAAAACTCCACCAGAGTTACATCTTTCCCTACTATCCACGGCGGCCTGGAGGGGGAATAGTAATTAGTGCCACCTGCCGGATGCGCCCGGCTAACGGATAAGTACCACTAAAATATACGTATTTTTTCTTGGAACGGAGATTAAATACTAGATCTCAAAGTCAAGCATTAAAGAGTAACTGTCAGGCTGCAAAAGCTAATTTAAACTTCTATTCTCCTGTGTTAAACAGTTTAGAAGGAAGCCAAAAAGGCAATACTGAAGTTAAAAAGCTCTCTTACTTTGATGCTTGCTGAACAGCAAGGCTGGTTATTCCTAAGCTCCTAAGGAGGCCGCAGGACGCATAACAGATACTGCAAAGCATTCTGGGGCTGCTTCTCCCCACTGGACTCCCTTGGTCCTTCCCTATCCCGCCCTAAAGGTGCGTACACACATGCGACTATAGTAGTTTGTAACGATCGTTCCCCGATCTTTACCAACGACGATCGTTACAAAAAACGAACCACCGACTATTAAGGCAAACGACGAACGAGCCAAATCGCTACAAAAGAAAGTTCTGTCTCGGCGGATTTTAACCAACGACGATCGTTTGCAAAAGTAGTACATCGTTGGAAACGATCGTTCGTACTAGGCTTGACATGCGCATTTCACTATTTCTCCATGGAACTTCTAATTTTTATGCGCAGGCGCAATAGTTGCTTTCTGTGATGTAACGTTCGTACTAACGATCAGATCGTTACACACATTTTAAAACTACCTTTACTTAGGTCGTTCTTTCATCAATTAAAAGTTCGTTCGTCGTTCTTAACGAACGATCGTTGTCGCATGTGTGTACGTAGCATAGGGCTGCTTTCACAGTGAGAAGTTACAGGCTCATGTTAAAGCAGCTTGTAATTTGCAGCCAAGCTCACAACACTGAAAAATCAATGTGCTGTTCACAGGGCATATGTTCCATTAGAGTATACTGCAGGAGTCCGGTATTGTTCCTAGCCACATGGCTAATTAATATTCACTGCACAGATCCACTGCACAGTTGTCTGGATCATGAACCATTAGGATCTTTGATCTTGATCTTTTTTGTGAGTCGAATCATCAGGAAGCAGGGTGAGGGAGGATATGACATCACAATTGGCTTCCTAGAAGACAGACAAACATGGAACCTGCCATGAGCTGTCAGGAGCATCATTCTCTGCAAATACTATATAAAAATTCTGTGAAATCCAAACGTGGACAGTGAAATGCATATGTAATGTAAGTAGAGCCAATATTTAGCTACTGATATATGTGTTTTTTCTCTGAGACCCTATACCTAACAGCTCCTCTTTAAGGGACACCTGAAGTCAGCGGGATATGGAGGCTGCCATATTTATTTCCAATAAAATTCATACAAAAACGTCACTCACCACTGCTAACAGAACATTTTTTTATCCCACAGAGATGTGGATAACAAATTTGGCTCCTTACTAAAATACAAATGCCAAGAGGAACAGTGCAGTCTCTGTGTGCGTGGTGCCATATGCCTGAAAACAATTCAGTACCACAGCCTGTGATAAGAAATAAGAGCCATGAACATTCTGGCAAACCATCCTTTTCCCCCAAGAGTATTAATTGCTCTTTCCTTTTCCTATGAGACACATCCATAGCACTCAGTACAAAAAAAAAAAAAGTCTGATTGCTTTGTAATTGCTGAAAGTACATTCACCTGTATGTCACAGTGACTGCCAAGCTCATATTAAGTATTTATATAGCACCATCTTGCGCAGCGCTGTACAAAGTATATAGTCTTGAAACGTAACTGTCCCTCAGAGGCGCTCACAACCTAATCCCTATCATAAATCCTATGTCCATCATAGTCTTGGGCCAATTTATGGAGAAGCCAATAAACTTTGTTTCTGGGATGTTGGAGAACACCAGAGTCCCCCGAAGAAACCCATGCAGACACGAGGAGAACCTACAAACTCTATGCAGATACTGCCCTGGCTGGGATTTGAACCAGAGACAAAGTGCTGTAAGGGGAAAGTGCTATCCACTACCCCACTGTGTTGCCCATATACACAGATCATCCTGAAAATTAACAACTGACAGGTGAAGTAAATAACACTGATTACATGGTAACAAAGCCACCTCTCAAGGAGTGGGATATGTCTTGCAGTAGTGAACAGTCACTTATTAAAAGTGAGGTTTTGGAAGCAGAAAAAATGGGCAGGTATAAGATCTGACCAACTGTCAAGATGCAGGTCAGGTTTTGTGGGGCGTTTATGTACACTGTTGAATTCCTACCAAAAGTGGTCCAAAATGGGTCCAGTCAACCAGCAACTGGGTCATGGATGGGCAAGACTCAATGGCCTCCTCTCATGTAGTCCCACCAGGATGAATCTCCTCCCCATAGAGCAGAGCATGCTGCTTGGCAGGGAGTCAAACACGGAGTCTTGTACTGAGCTCGCCGCCAGAAAAATAGTCTATAAAGAGAGTGTTCCAGGTGACAAACATCTAACGTGTGTACCGTGTTTAACACAGAGTTACTTTAAGGTCTGTTGGCAGCCATGTGCCTTATTTTACTGCGGCTATGACATAGAAGACACCTTTTCCCTCATCCTGGTAAATCATTAACCAGTTTGTTTACATAATGAACGTGCTTCCTACACATTCTTACCACATTTTCCATAAAGACAAAGCTTTCATAAACCAGGGTGAATGAACTGCAGTGACGCTCACACGCACTTATTTCTGCCATCACCATTCGAGAGCACTGGTGTACTACCATCTATTATTGCCCACGCTGTAGTATATAATAATTCTTCTTATAAATCTAAAGCAGACCTATCAATGCTATCAAAATACTAAGGTGGGCCTATGAATAAAATATACACTTCACATAAATCAAAGGGCATGAATCTGGACTATTAAAATAAAGTTCTCAGTTAACATTTGGGAAGGTTTGTAACCTGAATCAGAATAATTTATTACGCCTAGTAAAAGGGGGGGGGTTGTACCCGGAATTGGTTTTGGAAGGAGGGGGGGGGGGGGGGGTTATGTCCAAAAGTCAAGAGCAGAGGCTGTCACACTAACATAACATTAGTTAACTTGATTAACTAATGTAAATATATTTAGTTATTTGGGTTAAAAGACAATTTTTAAATAAACTGTACAAGCTTGCTGTTGTCATGCATTAAAATAAAACTACATCTTTACAGGAATAAGAAGTCAGAAAACAAGGCCATAACTAAGCAATATGTTGAAATTCTGAGTAGCAAGATAAGTACAGAGATGAAAAACCAGCATAGACAATCCTTTATTTATAAACAACTTCAGCTACAAACCTCTCACACACATTTTACAAAACATTTTTCTGTTTTCATTACATAGTTTTGTTTTTACTTGCTACTGTATGTTACAAACTGTTGTAAATAGCTTAACCACTTCAGGACAGAAGCTGGTACTAGGATGGTAACTTTAAAGTGGACCTGAACTCCGTACTTCCTCTCTGCTCTAAAACATATGCAATAGCATAACCTTCAAAGAAAAAAAAACAAAAACAAAAAAAAAAACTTGTTACAGCTGATAAAAATCCTGCAATAAATATGCAGTGTGTCTACTTCCTGCTTTCAAGAAAGCAGACATATTGTTAAATCTCCATTGTATACAAATTAGCTGCTCTGCCTCGACAGAGTAGAGTCCTGAGCAGATACAGCTAAAATATCAAATTTTAATCACAGAGGAGGGGGGATAAGACAGGCTAAACTCTCTAAATACATACAGGGTGCACTTCTCTGTGTTTACCTTCTGTCCTGTGCAAGAATTCAGGTCTACTTTAAATGAAATTAAATTAAGTTCCTGTACATTTTGCTTTGGAGAGGCGGCAGCACAGATTTCCAATAGATTTCATGCTGAAAATCAGTGGAAATCTGTGTGCACATGTATGGCAGCAATAGATCCCTCTCTGATCAGATCAAACACAGTGTTCTCCCCAGAATTTTTTCCAGCCAGGTGGGGCGAGATGAGAATGCAGGGCCAGTGCTTCTGTGTGCAACTCTGCTTACAGCATAGGGGGAGGTGAGCCGATGACAGCCGGGTGCTCACCAAAACTAGCTGGGTGGAGCACCTGGCTAAAAGAGCCTAGGAAGAACACTGAAACATAGGAATCTACCCTATGATTGAATCTGCTACCCCATCTGCCATTATATGACACTATGGAATTTAATGTCAGATTTCAGCTCTAATCGATAATTTCCAACAGGCCCGATCTGATTTCCGATTTCTGGTTTTCTGATAAATTTGTATAGAATTGATCGGAAAATCAATCAGAAAAACGATCTGAAATCAGATTGGACCGGTCCATAATATTCGATTGAACCCATGTATTTGATGGGAAATTGTATTGTGCGATCTTCAACTATGCTATTAAGATTACGTAAAGGAAGTTATTCACATTATTTCTATTAGCTACGTATACTCATGACATTTTGTATTCTCTAGTTGCCATAAAACAGGTTTACAGTGAAAATTTCAAATCAGCCCTAAACCTCTTTAAATAGAAAACACCTGTATCCCAATTAACCTTTTCCACCGCACTCTCTTCACTCCAAGGACACTTTGTAAAGTCATACAAGTCGTCACACAGTAACCAATGAACTGCAGGGTTTCCTGTCTCAGCAAACCTGTTTATGACCGCACAACGAGGAAGATGTTGGGCAAAAATGGGCATCAGCAACACAGCTGCAATCTTTACTAACCAGCGAGAACACACATGCTCATTTCCGTCTGGAAGACCTTCGGTCATGCAAAAACTTTTAAAGAATTTTTTCATGCACAGGTTGATAACAATTCAAGACATACCTTATTATCTGGTTCACTGTACTAAAATATACAGTACCCTGCTATATGCTTTGCAGAAAAACTCAAAACAGTGCTTATAAACAGTATAATCCAAAAACTAAAATATCTGAGAAGCTGGCACCCAATTAAACAGTTTGGCTTGAATGTATTTTTATAATGCTTAATAAAAGTACCAAAATAAATATATGCAGTGTATTCACTTCCTGTACTACAAGGCTACAGACCGGGAGAGGAAGAGTCTGCATGTGAGCCTATTACACTGCACTTTGAAATGTAATATTTTGAGCTGGCTGAAGGAGAACAGCAAAGAGAGAGCCATTAATCTGGAGATGCTGCTTTCCCTCTGCTATCAGGACAAGAGGTAGGTCAGTGACCAGGTTATATCACTTTACAGCAGTGAGGCCTATAAAGTCAATGAGCTTGCTATGCTTGCCCAGCAAGGTTGGATGGGTCACCAGCTGACAAGATTATATCTGGACAGGTAAGGACTTTAATCTCTTTACCTAGAGTTCAGTTAAGAACAGAATAGCCCTCACGAGTTATTTCACTAGTGTGCCATTCTAAGACACCCTCTGTTGTACACCTCTCTGGCATACTGATAACTTTTCTACAAACTGTATCTACAAGATTGTTAGCAAGATCAATGTACAGGACTTGTACACATTCATATCAGTGTGCAGTATTTATACAGTCTCAACAATATTAGGATAAAATATTTACTTTGTGATGTAAATGTAATATAGGAAACTTCTCCACGTTCCTTATGTAAAGTAGAATGAAAATGTAAAAATCTAATTGTTGCTTAGATAACCAACCTTCTGTTAGAGCAGACTGTAAAAAGGAGTTGTATTCACAAATTTGATGGCGAAAAGCAGGTTCCCCTTTTATCATCAGCAGCTAAAATATAAATTATAGAGGAATATTACAGAAGAGGCTGAAAATAGTAAGGTAGGGATTTAAAGGGAACTAAGCACATTTCTTTCCCTGGATTTTCGCTTGATTTGTAAGAGCAATAGGAGCTGCCATATCCCCCCTCCCCTTCCTTATTTACAGAAGTCACAGATGCAATCTTCACATATTCCCTCTGAATAAGCTCTTTGAAGAAGTTGTCCTAATTACCCACCCCCTCTGTTGATGAAAAGACACTGTTCACTTCTTGCCAATGAGTGCAATACAACATTTACTTAAGTACTTAGCTGCCTGAAATCTATGTGGATGGGCAGGCATGCTGAAGTAGGCTAATAAGACCTAAGCTAAACTCTAAAAATCAAAGGTGAAATACAATTTTTTTAAATATATAATAATGAGACATATTGTTAGCATGTATTTTAATGTGCCATTTAGATGCCTTGGGTGCTAAAAAAGGTGTTCAGCTCACTTTAAGGTGGCTATATACTACACAATTTTCCCCAGAGGCAGATTAGATCCCGATGATCAAATCTGCATTAGATCGCTGAAACAACATGGCCGCCCAATTTGTAATTTCAATCACACAAATGGCTTGTGTGATGGGAAGTTCTTGCAGGAATTAAAATGATTTGAGGGACAGTGATCCATTCTGCAAGATCACTATAGGGAATGCAAGCCACATCAGTAGGACGACCTGTACACAGGCTGAAAAGATCAGTTGAATCGTGCATGTACAGGTATCCCACCGGGCATATTACTGTCCTCTTTACCCTCCCTGCCAAAAGTTTTCCTTTGTCTCTTCCACATAGAAACAGACATGTCCCTCTGCTACAACAGAACAAGGCACCTGTACTCTGCTTAGAGTGGGATGAAACTCCATAAGAACGTAAAATAAATCATCCAGTAAGTATTTATTTAACACACCTATCCTGTTTTTGGTGTTCATTTTCAGATTTAAGGGAAACTTCACATATAAAAAAAAAAAAATATCTCTGCTGGTTTCCATCTTTACGTTTCTATGCGATGCCCTTTTCTTTTAACCCAGTTCTGTGCTAATTTTCTGCCTGTTTTACAGATTATTGCCCCAAACAAAAATCTCCTAGATAACAGGCTTGTGGTACTGTACAAACTGTTCAAGAGGGGTGTGTGTGTGTGTGTGTGTGTGTGTGTGTGTGTGTGTGTGTGTGTGTGTGTGTGTGTGTGTGTGTGTGTGTGTGTGTGTGTGTGTGTGTGTGTGTGTGTGTGTGTGTGTGTGTGTGTGTGTGTGTGTGTGTGTGTGTGTGTGTGTGTGTGTGTGTGTGTGTGTGTGTGTGTGTGTGTGTGTGTGTGTGTGTGTGTGTGTGTGTGTGTGTTTTCTCTATTACAGTCTGGCTATAGTGTCCATGTCTTATCTAAAATTGGAAAGTTTCTGTAATTAGCCTTTTTAGATACGCTTGCTACTGTTGCAAAAAAAAAAAATAATAATAATAATAATTAAAAAAAAAAAAAACGTTTGTGCAAGTCCCTTTTATTTTTTTCCCATACTCTTTTCTTTGCAACAGTAGCAAGCGTATCTAAAAATGCTAATTACAGAAACGTCTAAGTTTTGTTGGCATTGCACAGTTCAGCAAAGGCACATGGCCCAGGTATAACAAAAAATAGGGGACATATAGGACCCTATTTTACTGTTAACCAATGGATCATATCCGGTTCCCTTTAAAGAAAACCCGAGGTGGGTTTGAAGAATATTACCTGCATACAGAGGATGGATCTGCCTATACAGCCCAGCCTCTGTTGCTATCCCAAACCCCCCTAAGGTCCCCCTGCACTCTGCAATCCCTCATAAATCACAGCCACGCTGCTGACAAACAGCTTGTCAGAGCTGGCTGTGTTTATCTCTATAGTGTCAGTCTGCTGCTCTCCCCGCCTCCTGCAGAACTCCGGTCCCCGCCTGCATCCCTTCCCTCCCTGCTGATTGGAGGGAAGGGACAGGGGCAGGGACCGAAGCTATGCAGGAGGCGGGGAAGCAGCTGAGACTGACACTACAGATGTAAACATAGCCTCACAGCACAGCTGTGATTTATGAGGGATTGCAGAGTGCAGGGGGACCTTAGTGGGGTTTGGGATAGCAACAGAGGCTGGGCTGTATAGGCAGATCCAGCCTCTGTATGCAGATTACTTTCTTTAAACACACCTCGGGTTCTCTTTAAGCGACAATTATATGTGAGAACGCACCCTTAGTTCCACTCCTACTTCACCCAATGTATTTATATGACAGTTTTTGATTTGCACCTACTTATATAGTTCACTTAACAAAAACAGAATTTGCAGTTTGTTGTTGCAACAGGGAACTATAGTTAAGAGGTCAGAGGGTTTTGTCTAATTAGGTAATGCTTAACTGCAGCAAATTTCCCAGAGGATAGAATTAAGCACATCTCTATTATTTTAATCTAGATAGATTTGGGCTTCTGCAAATAATTTTGTATTAAACCATGGATAGTGGATGAGATGCTAATAATGCTGAGTTGATGTAACTTTCATGCTAATACATGCAGAATTGCAATGGACTGATCAAATGCAGCAGCTTTAGATAGTTTAAGCACTGCTGGTGACACTTCAGTGACAATGGATTTAGCGATTATACATTGCCAACATCAGTGCATGCTGTATACTAGCAGCATGCACTGATGTTAGCAATGTATAATCGTTAAATGCATCATACTCCCCATTGATCAGTTTTCCAAAACGCAGCAATTCAAAGCAGTACATACATGCACTCACATAGATTGAATGAAATGTATTTCCACTTTCTTCAGCACATTGGCAAGCAGGAGCTTTAATAATTTTAATTAGTAGCGGGGAAACCAAAAGCACCATCTGCTAGTGACACACAGCTGCCCTTTTTGGCATCATAAACAGAATAATCTGAGCTGCTTCAAAGGCCACTTTCAAGGGTAAGAAGCGTGCCAGTGCTTCACAAAGCAGAAATACGCAGACAAGCGGATGTGTACAGTTCGCCTAGCGTGAACCTTTCCACATGGATACTGCAGCTTTATACAGACATTTAATATTTGCCCCCTCAAATGATCATTAAGTGATTGTTAGGGGGACAGTTTTTAAACGGAGCACTATAGTCCCAAATGTTTGGCAATAACCAAGTGATTTGTTCTGTTCTATTGAGAGGGGAGGTGGGACAGCAGCGCTAATGTTAGATTTTTGCCTAAGATGATCAACTTTTTGGCTTTTACTGCAGTCTGTGTTCCATGACAGGAAGTTACTGAACATAAACAGAGGAAGACCAATTCCATTTTTGTAAAGAGGGGACTTAGAACATCTATCAAGTGTGTTTGCTGTTCTGCAGTCTCTACTCAGGAGACCACCACGGTTCACACAACAACATTGGAAAACTCAGGGATAGAACGTGAGGGAAAATGCAGCAAGACAGCCTGTAGCGTGGATCGGGGGGGGGGGGGCCTACAGCTGCGCAGCTGCACTCGAGTCTATGCGGACTGCGCAGCTGCGGCCAGCTCCGGCGGCCATTTTAGTGGAGGCAGGAGAGACTGACCCGGGTTGTGGGGTCGGGAGCGTCCCGGGGGGGGGGGGGAACTATTGAACTGTGGGAACCCGGCAGAACGGTGCGGTGGGCGCGGATGGCGTCCTCCGTGCATTCAAATTTAATTCAGGTACTTAGCTTTTTTTTTTTTATTTGGGCTCGTAAGTCCTTTAAAGTTAAATCCTCAGACCGAAAGAGGCAGGCTTGCTGCAAAAATTGCATCCTGTCTCCCTCCCATTCATCATTTTAAATGGCGTGAATGGGGTGGGGAAGAGAAGGGAATGGAAGGATAATAGGAGGGGAACATAGCAGCAAGCCTGCCTCTTCCTTTCTGAAAATTTGACTTTGTCCAAAAGTCAAATTTTTCAAGTCATGATAAAGGGTCTGTTTGCCCCCTGTACAACATCAAAAACCTAATGTGAATTTCCTCCCTTTGTCAGCGATTTGGCCACTGTGGCCCTAGTGTTGCTCTATTCTGTACTGGCATTTCGGAATACACATGGAGGATGGAGGTTGTGATGGCAGGGGGAGGGCAAATGCAGTCTATGGCTGTCAAGTTTAAAGTCTCTCTAACAAGCAGTAGCCCTACTCCTAATAGCATGACATCGCTATAGTTTATAGCAGCTAGTTAAAGGTGAACAATAATATTCCTGTCACATGCCAGAATCAGTTTGATCCTGCAGGTGGGACTGCATAGTAGGAGAGCTGTAGGGAGGGGGCAGCGCATGACAGAACAGCTTCCAGCAGGCAACGGAAGGTGATCAATAACATGCTCAGAGGTAGATGTTGCTAAAAATGTTAGTTTGGCATGTGTATGTAGCAATATACCAGCAGAACACTAAGCTGCAGTGGTCAGATTTACAGATGATCAAGGAGATGCAAATAATTCCATGTAAATCATATAAATGTTGTATGCAAATTGATGCAGCTTGAAAATAGACCAATCAAGCCCATCATGATTTAAACTGATTGGCCCATTTTCAAGCCAGATATATATGCATCCAAAATGTGCATTATCCTGTATCAACTTAATTATTTGCATCTCATTGATCATCCCCAGTCAGATCTTTGTATCCAGACATCTTTGGTATGGATTTATTTGACTTTAGATGCACTTTGGGCAAAAGGGCAAGGAGAGAGATATCTATACATGCAGTAGGCCTGAACGATTTTAGGAAAACATTGAATTGAGTGATTTCTATCTGAAATAGATTTTCTTCAAATCAAGCTTTGTTCCCCCACTGTACCTGTTTGTTCCCTGTGCCTCTCTGTCACCCTGTTTCTCTTTGTGCACCCTCTGTGTCTCTCTTTGTGCCCACTTTGTCTCTCTCTCTCTCTCTCTCTCTCTCTGTCAGTGTTCTCTCTGTGCCCCATCTGTCCCCCAAGCTGCAGCAGTGCTTAACATATCTTCCAGTACGAGTCCAATGTTGCCTCCTGAAGGCTCTAATGCACGGCACACTGTATGTAATGTAACATACAGGAACCAGGAAGTATGCCGTGCACAAGAGCCGGCAGATGGGGATAGAGGACAGACAGCGTTGGACTTGTGCGGAAGGTATGTCCAACACTGCCGATGCGGTGGGCCGCACACTCCAGGAGTTTGAGGGCTCGTTTCCACTATCGCGAATCCCCATGCGTCCAACGCATGCGGATTTGCACATGTAATGCAAGTGGATGGGCCTGTTTCCACTGTAGCGTTGTTGAGGTGCGTTTTTTTCAGCGGTGAAAAACCGCACAAAAGAGCCGCAGAATTCGCCTGCGAGTGGAATGCATGCGAATCGACGATAAAGTATTTAATAGGGAAATCGCCTGCGGCTTTGGTATGCGAATTTTCATGCGAATTCGCATGGAAATCAATGGAAATGCACACCGGCACTGCCATGGTTAAATTCGCATACAGCGTAGTTCATGCAAATTTTCATGCGAATTCGCACGAAAATTCGCATACACCCACATGCGAATTTTTAACGCGGCGATTCGCACCGCACAAGTGGAAATGGGCCCTGAAACCGGGTTTTCAAACTTCCCAATTCCAAAATTGTGGTCTTGGTGATCGTGATTTCGGTTTAAATTCGATTTATTGTTCAGGCCTAAGCAGTTACAGCATGCTTTAAAAAAAGTTTACCACATTCATGTACATTATCTAAAACATTTCAAAGGACTACAAGTTCCTTCTCAAACATATCAAGACAGCCCAGTTCAATAGCTGATTAAATGAGGGAAGAAAAAGAGGAAAATGTTTGCTATGGCATGCTTGATATCTATGCTTCAAACACACGTGTGGGTTCAGGAAATAAAGGGCTGAATGTCCTTTCAGGAAACACAATGAAATTTGCATTGAAGTACACAAACCTTTGTTTCCTGTGCAAGTGGAAGCAAGAACTGAGTCACAACGCTGTGAGAGGCGGCCACACCTTATTCTTCATCAAGCTTTCCATAACCTCCATACTACTCTAAACAACTATCCAACAGCCAGGCTGGCCAGAGGATCAGAAATCAAGCATATACTGTACACATTTTAAATATTAACAAATCTGCACAAAATCTGCATGCTTGGGCTTACAAGCTACTCTTAAAGAGACTCTGTAACAAATTTTTCAGCCTTAGTTCTTCTATCCTATAAGTTCCTATGCCTGTTCTAATCTGCTCTGGCTTACTGCAGTCTTTCCTAACTGCACTGTCTCTGTAATAAATCAATGTATCTTTCCTCTGTCCTGTTTGTCGGGCTAAGGCTTGATTGTGTGGAATGTGCAGGGCTGCTTGTGATTGGTAGAAGCGATACACACCCTCTGCAGGCCCCCTGCACACTGTGAATGACTCACACACTATGCTTAGCTGAGCCTATTAGAAGCTGGTTAGTTTGTTTGTAAACACTGCCTAAAACTGTTAATTACAAGCCAGGATTGCAGCAGAGAGTGGCAGAAACAGCACAGAGGGGCACAGGAGAAAATAATGAATAGAATGGTATGCTTTTTATTGTAAGAATATTAGAGTACAGATTCTCTTTAAAGGGAACCAGAGATGAAAGTTTCACACAAAATAAACATCAGTCGATAGTTTGTAAAGAATAAATGCTCTACCTGATAATTTCGCCGCTCTGGTGTGCCTTTTTTTAGTGTTTTTTTATCCATTATTGCTCCAGGAAAAATCAAATATGGCCGCCAGCTCATATTCCTTCTGCTTCCGGGTTATGAGTTGTTCTGGATGTGCTGTCTAGGCTATATGAGACTAGGCTGCTATTTAGGCTATGTGCTTTCATTTTGGTATGATGTGCAGCTGCCTGTAGGAAGTGTCTCTCATAGGAATGAAACTGCAGTCATCATTAGTGTATATGCTGAGAGCACACAGATCATATTGCAGGCTTGCAGCCACACTTGTCTATTTCAGAGATTCTCTCTCAGCAGCAGCAGCCCCTCCTATGTCATCAGAGCTCTCAGTATGCAAAGCAGGAAATTTGAGCCAGGAGGTGGCAGGCTTGGGCTTGAAAAGACTCCACAGAAGAGTGACTCCGCTATAATGATTCCAGGTCAAACCTAGACTGAGCCAGTCGATTCTTATCACAGCTGCTAATAGACTAATTAAGCAGATAACAATGAAACTAAAAGCAGGGTAGGTGTTTACTGTCATGTTCCCACTGATAAATGTAATAAAATACATGAGGGTGCTTCGTCTCTGGTTCTCTTTAACCATATGTCCACTGCAAAAACAACTGCAAATTTACATGGCAGCTGAGAACGCTAAAAACTCATACATCCCACATAAGGATATTATATGCTGAACAGAGGCGCCAAAAGAATAAAAACAATACTTTTGGCGCCTCTGTTCAGCATATAATATAGTATATATCCACCCTTGGTGGAGGGGGATACCCCTTTCTTCTCGTATCTACAGAGAGCGACTTCTTAGTCCTGAGTGGGGACAGGCCAATCTCCTCACCTGCCTATACAGTGGTTGCCTGGAGGCAACCCTGGTTTGTGAGTATAATTCTTACTCTCTTTCATTATACCAATTGCCTCGACTTACTACACCGTATTGGGCTCTCGGTTCCTTCTCTTTTTGTAAATCCCACATAAGGAATCCTTTCAGTGGGTACACAGACCAAAGTAAAATATGGCAGACAGCTGAAGCCTAACCCATGTATTGGTCAAATTACCTTCAAAAGAGATTTCAAAGCAGTTCGTCAAAGAGGTAGTAGATCATCAGGACAGAGGTGACCACACTCCCAATATTAGTCCTTTGTGACACTTGTTCTTGACCTGATGAAATGATTTTGGTCTCATGAAACACATTGTTGGAGTGCAAAATAAACCATTTCTTTGGTTGAAGTGGACTCAAACCAAACATTTTTTTTAACTCAAAATATTTAGTTGCACCACTCTGACACATACAAACATAAACAAACACTCCTTCAAGCCTATGATCATTTCAATGTATGCTTTTCACTCTTCTCTTTTCATAACTAGGGTTATACAGGTGGCAGCCATTACTTCTGAGCTTAGTAGGAGGTTTTAGATCATGGGTGCGTTTGTCATCAGCTACCCTCCCTCACAGGGGCATCATCTATGTGAAATCTCACAAGTTGGATCACCTCCCCTGTGACATCAGTAGCAGCCTGTGTTTTGTTTTTTATCTCCTCCACCAGTCTGCCGGATTCTGTCCCAGCAATATGAAAGGTAGGGAGGGGTTCCTCCAATAATTGTAAAATATTTTAGATTTGTCATCATGCAGCTGAAAAAAGGCTGCTATTTATTATTATAATTTAGGAAATAGATTTTATTTCTGAAATCTTGTATTTTTAATTTGGGTCCACTTTAACTGGAGATTGTGAAATCAGTTTTGAAGGTAAGCCAACTTTTTGCAATTTAATTTGAAACTATTTTTAACTGTTCTATAATTTATTGGACATCTGTTTTTTTTCACTGTGGTATTATTACACACCTGTCAGGAGGTGACATGTTTATTTAACATTCTTTTTTGTCATCTCTTATTTACTCATCTATTCTTATAGTAGTTGCATTGTAGGCAACAGGATTTTTGAGTACCCGTTTTTTACATTCACTATAATCCTCTAGCAGAAAAAAAAAAACATTAGTCTCAACCTACCAGCACACATCCCTGACCGTACATACAGTGGTGAAGGCCAACTTCTTAGACTGTTTGCGGGCTCTGCTGTGCTTAAAGGATACATGAGCCAAAATAATAATCTGCAGATTTACTTACCTGGGGATTCCTCAACCCCCTACAAGCTTCTGTGTCCCTCACAGCAGTTACGCTATCAGCCAATTTTCTGGTGCTCCCTCCGTAGCAGTAGCTGACCCTGCCGGTCAGAGGCTTCTGCGCATGCTAGAGTTTGGCGCTCAAGGTCGCGTTCCCATGGTTAGGAGCGTGCACAAGCAGTGTGTGCGTGCATACATGCATAGAATCTGCCAACCTGGCCAGGTTGGCGGCTGCTACGGAGGGGAACCCAGAAAAGTGGCTGACGGCGGAACTACTGTGAGGGACACAGAAGCTTCTAGGGGCTGGAGGAAGCCAGACGGTAAATAAATCTGCAGATTATTTTGGCTCACGTTTACTTTGAAGACTAAGTTCCAGGGCTCCCCATAGTTAATATACTTTCAATCACTGTATTTTAACATTGAATACAGAAGTTCATGGTATGTATATAGAGTGGGGTATACTACTGTATTAGCCAGGCCCATTTTTAACAAGTCTCAAACAACCAGAAAGCACACCAGCCTCAGCCGACAGGCAACATAGGGCATCAGTGAAGACTATCCACTCAGATCCAATTGTTGCTATTCTCTTAATTTCTTTCCAAGTTTTCCCATCTTTCCAATTTTATGTTCTCCAGGTCCTTTGGGTTTTTAAATCTTGATCTCTGTGGTCTATCCAACTGTACTTCCTTTTGCTTTATATTTATTGGTAGTTGTTTGGTAGATGTTACCACCCGCCAGGATGTTATTTTTGGAAGTTCCCTAGCAGTCCCTGATACCCCTCATGCTATAGAACTATAGGCTCATAACTTAAATTGGTTGAAACCATCAAAGACCTGTTCAAATACATCAAAGGGGTCTTCTCTCTTGACGAAACTTCACACTGCACATTCAGCTTCTAGCAGCACCCCCCACACATAAAGAAATAAAAAAAAGCTCAATACCCTTTTATCTATCATGTAATTTCTTTAAAGTTATATTCAGTTTCTACAGCTACACATTAATTAGGGCTCCCCTGACTTCCTTAAGCCTAATGCTGGGAATACACGGTTCGTTTTTGCCTTCGTTCAAACCTTCGATTCGTTCGGTAAACGAATCGAGTGTTGAAAACGTATGTGAAAATAGTCATAATCTCATTATAGTTTCGATTAATAGACCCCAAAAACGAACGACTAGTGATCGAACATGTTTGATATTATCTCTCTTTATCCATCTAATCGAGCCATTGGTAGGCTTGATGGCTGTTCAGATCGATTATATATTCGTTTATGCTAGTCCGTCCCTGTAAAAAGGGATTTTCGTTTCGTTTCTTTGCAGCCTTCGATCATTGGAAAAACGAAACCATCAGAATCGAAAAAAAAAACGAAACCGTGGGTGGTGATATTAACCGTATGACCGATTATTTCGGGATCGAAAAGGACAAAAGGCACAATCGAAACGAAGGTTTAAACGAAGGCAAAAACGAACCGTGTATTCCCAGCATTAGGGCTATGTGCTCAAACTGACACAGGGGCTTAGAGGTACCTCTACATAATGATGCACTGTACACAAAACCCTTGGTATTTCAACAGGATACAGAATGTGAGTAAACCAGCAAATTGGAAGAATCGGTCCTATCCTCCCCTGCTTTCCACTAATACAGAGATAAGCCGACACTTTTATAACTAGATTATAGGATGTGGTACAATCTGTCACCCAGGGGATGCTAAAATCCAGTTAGATCATTTGCAAAATTAGAAAAAAATAAAAATAAAAGTGGAAACCCTATGCAGTAAAAGTAACATGCATAATGTAGTCCCACTATAATACTGATGACAACCTAAAACACAAATAGAGAATGATCCTTTTTAAACATCCTCAGCAGATGTGATCTGTTTACAACACATTCTGTTGACTTCTCCAATGTGATGAAATATTCAAAATAATTAAAAGTTTATGTGCGTTCCCCACAGCCATAAAGAGCCTTATTCTGAAGGTTCAGTTAACAATCTGAGCCACTGCAGCATTCTTTCACCTTCCCCTATCTATTTCAGCTACATATCCTATTCCCCTGGCATCCATGTATTATTCAAATGATACAGATACTAAACCTCCATCTCTTCTCCCAATGGACCAACGCTGGAAGCATTTTCCCTGAATTGTCACCATTCACTTACAAATGCATTTCACAGCACTTCACAATCCTGCACAGGATTGCCAGCATGAGCCTATATTTTCGTTTCAGATCATAATTTACCCCTCTCTCAATACCAACATACTACTTAGCAGTGCCTTACCAAATATACTGACAGTAAAATAATCAGATTGGCACGTGGCCGTTTTGTACCGAGATAGCAGCAAAACCATGCAAACTGCTACTGAAAATATTTTTAGGCCAAATCCAAAACTCCTTAGTGGTAATCCGGAGTCAGGCTTGGGACGGAAAGCCGCAGAACAGGGTGGTAATCCCGTGCCTGCATGAGGTTCATGCAGGAGCTGCTGCAGACCTCTCTGAGGTATGTCTTCTTGTTTTTAGGGTCTACAAACTTACGAAAAAAATTGCATGGCTTTTAGACCCTAAATCTGGAAATAATCAAAACGCCAGGGAGTTTCCAAGCGAGCAAACCATTAACTTCATCTCTGCCCCGTACCTAACCCCTATTTCAAGTGGTTGCCTCACTGTCAAACCTTTCCTAGTACTAGGTGTATCACAAGGCTACTGGACAAGGTTTCCTTAGAGGTTTGTGTGTTTGTCTGCAGACGTACACTGGTCAACCATGCAGGCCACTCTACCATCTGTAAATAAAATGCATAATTTCATACCTTAAAAAGGAACCGAGCACCTCAAAAATATTTTAAAACAAGCCTCTCATTAAAAAAGTTCCTAAGTTATGTTGTAAATAATGTCAGGGGGAGCTATGTAGCACCATTTCCAAGAGAATGTCCATCATGCAGCTGTCAAGAATCTGGTACAGATATCAGAGGTTTCATTTTAAAGGACTTCCGAGGCCAAATGTTCCCCCAAAAAATAAAAAAAGTTAGATACCCGTATAACTTTGGTGGACACGGAGGACGACGTCCGCACCCTCCGTGCCGTTCCGCCGGGTCCCCGCCTCTCAATATCCCCCCGAATGGCTCCCGACCCCACGGCTAGGGTCGGGCTCTGCTGCCTGTATAAAGATGTCCGCCGGCGCTGGCCGCAGCTGTGCACTCCGCATGGCTGCTACTGCGGCTGAGCAGCACTAGGGCCAACCCCCCGATCCACGCAACAGGCTGTTTCCTGTAGCGTGGATCAGGGGGTTGGCCCTAGAGCTGCGCAGCCGCAGTAACGGCCATACAGGCAGCAGAGCCCGACCCTGGCCGCGGGGTCGGGAGCCATTCGGGGGGATATTCAGAGGCGGGGACCCGGCGGAAAGGCACGGAGGGCGCGGACAGCGTCCTCCGTGTCCACCAAAGTTATACAGGTATCTAACTTTTTTTTATTTTTTGGGGGAACATTTGGCCTCGGAAGACCTTTAAGATGTTAAAACAAATAACATTTGTATCTACCAATGTAACAAAAATGATATTAAAGCAATCTTTTACTTGCATCAAAGCAAGGTCAAGTGTTCACTAAAAAAAATAAACGCACGCACGCACGCACGCACGCACGCACGCACACACACACACACACAGAGAGAAATTGAACAAAGGAGGAAAAGTAAAAAGAATGCATAGTAATAAAATAAGTCATAAAATGTACACATGAAAATGCATAGTGCAACACATTCAGTTACAATAACTATTCTAAGCCTCATGTTGTCAGGGAAGGTTGAATTGGGACAAAAAAGGATGTAGTTAGATACTTCCGTTCCCTCCGCATAATCTGTAGCTCTGCAGCCATTCCTTATAATCACAGAAATTTTATATTTGTACCTAGCAGGCCTGTGTACAGGTCTCGCCTACACCAAGTGTGGGTGGATTCACCACCTACAATGTAAAGCGCTAGATGTGAGACTGTTCTCACAGTGCATGTTCTCCGTCATCTATCCAAGTATAAATATAGACTTTACAAACCAAAATGAGCAAAGCATATCTAACAGAATAGGAATTCTGTTGCTAGGAATCTAACAGTGATATGCCTAGCTTTAGCATACTTCTAATGGTTGCACAGAGAATTCCTGTAACACACAATCCATCTCCCCGGTTGCGGAAGTGGCAGCTTGCAAGTAAAGCTACTAGGTGTTCATTAATTAGCCTCCATTAGCATTATTTAGTCAGCTGCTAGCTAATAGGCAGAAAGTGGCTTTGATTTGCTGGCTGCCATATTTGCATCCATACCAATAGATGCTGAAAAAATAAAATCACTACTCATCTTTCATATTTATCACTTTATGCTGCTCTCCCACATCACCTGCATAGGGGGCGACAACCACGGCTCTGTAGAGAGAAGGGCTTCCTGTAACTTTTTAAAAGTGTATTCTTCATAGATAACCATTGTGGAATCTAATGCTTGCCCTTATTAAGTAGTTCTGCTCACAGCAAAGACCTTGCTGCCTTTCGGGTGCTCTGCGGCAATCAAAAGCACTAGTGATATAGGTAATTGCAGAAATGCTGTGATTTAACCACGATTCCCTTTGCGATCGTGATTTGGCTACTCTAGCCACTAATTTTACTGCACTGGTATTGCTCTCAAAATGCTGTTTTCAATGCTAGTGGGATGACACCCCCCGCCCCTCCAGGGATCCACTTGCGTACCACCAGGGAAGTGCAGTAAAAGCGCTGCTAGTGGGTCCCAGCCTTACAGAGACCCAGGGGAAACCGTGATGAATTGATAATGCAGATATGTGACTCTAGCATGGAAAGACATCTGTGCTTCCTTTATGTAAGCTTTGCTGTCCTGACCCCTTCCACTCCAGGGGAAAACCCAGGATTTTCAAAAGGAAGGGGGGGTGAATTCCCGAAAAGTCTCCCTCAGCCTTGCACGATACAGTATAATAATATGGTAGGCTATCATGCTGGGTATACACACTGCAATTTCCCATCCGAATGATATGATCTGACGATTATTTCTGACATGTCCGTTCTGCTCCCCACCGACCACGGGATCGATCAAAAGCAATTTGGATATACATAATGAGGACAGCTGACATTGGTAACGAAGGGGTAAGTGAAGCATTCACACAGCAGAGTACAGTGTGGTGCTCATACTTGACTCTTAAGTTCACCAGAGCTGCTCCATGCTCTGTACACATGCTGCTACTCCATCCAAAGTCAACTGTAGCAGAGAAAGAAAGGGGCGGTGCTGTGAGCTGCAGGATACCTGCAGATATTCTGGTGTCTCAACTTGTGCCTGTCCCCAGACACTGCACCGACCCTGGTCTAAGGTGGGGTTCTGAGCAGCTGTAACTCCCCCCCCCTTTGTGTTTGCCTATGCACTCCTACATTCACCTGCCTGATGCATTCACCTCCCAATGAATTGTTAAAATCAGGATGGCTCCTCCAAATCTCCAGTTCACAGGAAAGTAGATCATGCAGTTGTAAATGCAAGTTTCTGCGGAAAAACATGCCACTGAGATGGCACGGCCCCCCATCGAGAAATAAGGACTATGGCCTGGTGCACACCAGAGGAGTTTTTCTGAGCGTTTTGAGTTTTTAAATCTGCTTCTAATGTTATCCTATGTGTCTGTGCACACTGGAGCAAGGAGGTTTTGTAAAAAAAACCTATAGCATTACATTGGGAAGAGCTTTTGAAACCTCTAAAAGCTCTTCCCAATGTAAGGCTATGGGGATTTTTACAAAACCTCCTTGCTCCATTGTGCACAGACACATAGGATAACATTAGCAGCAGATTTAAAAACTCAAACCGCTCAGAAAAACTCCTCTGGTGTGCACCAGGCCTAAGATAGAAGCCCCAGTGCAAAGGCATTGCTGCAACTTTAGCAATCTCCTCAGTATGTTTATGGGCATTAAAAGCCATTAACAGTGCACCCAAAGTGACTTGACTAGAATACAGATAACTAGGCTTTGCTTATTTACTTTTTCTACCTAAAAGAGTTAAACATCACATATGAAAGATACAGCTTCTCTCCAGTCAGGACCTAGTCAGGCTATAGGTGTAATAATCCTGTATAAGGAATTACAGTTATAAAACTAATCCCTGGCAGAGACCAGCTTCTGAGAGCCGAGGGTAGATAAAAAAGGGTCAATCGTTCATATATTTCAGCTTCTAGGACACAAAGTCTGTATCAGTCATAAGAGACGATACAACATACTTTTTTTTGTTAGTGATACACAGAAAATAAAACTGTAGGATTCTAAAAAAATAAATAAAAAAATAATAATTTAAGGAGACGTAAGATGGATACAATGCTTTAAATGCTTTATCTCATCAATTTATTTTCACCTCTGGTTTCCATTAAAGCACTTCACTTCAACAAAGCAGATCTAACCAAATAAAAAAAGACCATGCACACAAAACACTACAAAATATGAATATCCACGCAATAAAAATAAAATCTATGTTAAGTCAATGAATAATCATCCTTTAAGGTTGTCTAATGTCTACAGGCAGCTTCACACCCTGCCCAGCAACTGAAATGTTTTGTACCTTAAAGTGAACCTTCGGACTAAAAATCTACTCAACAGAACTGAAAAGGCTTGGTGTTTCTTTAACAGTTTCACAGCATTAGAATTTTGTTTTTCTTACCAAAGCATCACTTTTAGCTGCATTTTTAGCTAAGCTCCACCCATCAAAGAAAACTGCCCGGGTTTTTTTTCCCTGATGCTGTGCAAAGCATGATGGGATTTTCTATGTTATTCACGTTGCCTAGCAACTGGGAGGGGTGATCAGCACAAAGGACAGCTGGAACTGTGTCTCATGCTCCCCGTCACCTGCTTTCAACCAAAAAGATGGCTGCCCTCATGAAATCAAACATTTGCCTGTTCTTTTAAAACAGGGTGGGTAAGAGATTATATTACCTATCTATTTTAATTAACATAACTAATGTAACTTAATGACAGTATGTTTGTTTAGGCTGAAGTTCCTCTTTAACCACCATTATGAGGCAAATCTTTATAAAATGCTTATTCATTCATTCAGTCAGATCCGTTCAGCCTACCATTTACAGTTACAGAAAAGCCTCACATTATGATGTAATGGCATAAAGCACCCTTAACAGTCCTTCCCATTCATGCTGATCAATTAGAATGATGAACCAAATAATACATGCTCTAGACAGTCACTGTGCCAGGAAAAAAAAGAAGTGTCAGGAGTGGGGTGACACCATTTGTACTTGTTCTGTACCAGGCCTGAAACACAATGAAACATTTTACAGTGCATTTACTATAAAAGCTGGTACAAAGGAAGCAAGTCACAGCCAAACCTCAATAGATTTGGGCATTTTTTCAGAATGTACTGAAGTACAATGGTCAACTTTTTACATAATGTTTCCATTTTCATGACGCCTTAGCTCTTTTATCGTTTGTTAAACTTAAACTGTACTACGGTTTAAAGAGGAACTCCAGTGAAAATAACGTAATAAAAAAGTGCTTCATTTTTACAATAATTAAGTATAAATGATTTAGTCAGTGTTTATTCATTGTAAAAATCTTTCCTCTCCCTAATTTACATTCTGACATTTATCACATAATTACATTTTTACTGCTGGCAGGTGATGTCACTGGAAGCAGCTACTGCTTTTTCCCACAATGCAATGAGATTCACAGACAGGGAACTGCCTGGACCATGGTCCTCACAGTTTTCTGTGGGAGGGGTTTCACCACAATATCAGCCATACAGAGCCCCCTGATGATCATTTTGTGAAAAGGAATATATTTCTTGTGTAAAAGGGGGTATCAGCTACTGATTGGGATGAAGTTCAATTCTTGGTCATGGTTTCTCTTTAATTCACTTGATCTAATCTCCCCCTAGTTCTACATATTTAAAGAACATATGTTTGCTAAACCACATTGCCAGCTAAGTTAAAGCGGATCCGAGATGAAAAACTAACTATAACAAGTAACTTGTCTATATATGTTACCTAAATTTTAGATAGTTTACACAGCAAATCTAGCTGTAAACAGCTTTAACAGAATATGATTGACGATTCCTGTGATACAATGACAGCAGCCATGTGGTTTGTAAACATTACACAGAGGCAGGCTTATCTTTATCTTGAGCAAAAAAAACCTAATCCCCCCCTCCTCCTCCCTCTGAAATCTCTGATTAGCAATACCTCCCCCTCCTCCTGCCCAGACTGAGCTCCCATGAGCCCTTGCTACTGTCTGAAAAGTGCCTTGGCTCTCTGAAAACCTGTGGGAGTGGCTTATGTAGTTTATAGGGAATTAGAGTATTAAAACAAAAACAGAAAAGTATTTGGCTTAAGGAATGCCCTATGAAAAATAGTAAAGACACTGAAGCGAGAATAATTCTCGCTTCAGAGCTCATAGTAAGCAGGGGCACGCTATCCCGCGGCTAAACGGGGGTCCCTTCACCCCCAAACCCCCCCAAGCAAAATCAACAACCAAATTGGTCGTAGATTTTGCTGTTTCTAGAGGCAGGGCTAACGGCTGCAGCCCTGCCTCCAGTCGCGTCTATCAGCAGCGTATCGCCGCCTCTCCCCCGCCCCTCTCAGTGAAGGAAGACTGAGAGGGGCAGGGGAGAGGCGGAGATGCGCGCTGACAGACGCGCGTGGGGCAGGGCAGCGGCGGTTAGCCCTGCCTCAATCCGGAAGAGATCCCCCGCTGCTCGGAGGGGATTTTAGGGGGTCAGGGAGCCCCGTTTAGCCGCGGGATATCGGCGGTTTAGCAGGGGCACACATGCCCCTGCTAACTATGAGCTCTGAAGCGAGATTTATTCTCGCTTCAGAGTCTCTTAAAGGAACACAATTATGCAACGAGTAAAAGTTCATCTCGGATCCACTTTAAGGTTGCCATACATTATATGATTTTGCTGTACGATCAATTTTATCAGATCGAAAAAGAATGGATTATGTTCCATTCTGCTAGTTCGATAAAAATTGGCTAATATCTGGTCAAATCAACCAATTTACTTGATCCAACAGGATGAAAGATACCCGTCAATCGTCAAAGTATGGGATAATGTTCACGTGATTGCTATCTACACAATAGAGTTTTGGTTACAGAGCATGAGCACACAACATAGTTTGGATCGATGGTAAAGAAGAATAGCATAGGATCTAGCTTGTGGTGTGTGGGCAACTAGTTTATCGGCTTTACTTCACTATAGTTGATTGCCTACTAAATATGATCAATTACTGTAAATGCTTTATGGAAAATCAAGCAATGTGTGGCCACTTCTTAGTGTCTGGTCTAAGTCCTGGGGATGCCATCTTGTTCTCTGCAAATTCTTACAATGAGGTTAATTGTACCCAAGACTCTGGAAGTTTTTTTTTGTTTGTTTGTTTTTTTAGTAAAAGTTTTTGTATATTCTCTCTGAAGCACAATTTCCTACATACATTTACTTTCTCTCTGTGAAGTCCTATTCCTCAGATACTCCAACTTTCTGCTGCAATTGGCTGCAGTTCTCAGCCTTCTGAACCAGCACAATCCCACATGTCACCTTCCAATGCAAACATTTTTGTCTCAGAAAAATGCAAAGCCATGAGTGAACGGAGACAGGAAAGAGAGTGTCAGATGCAGATAATGTCAGAATGTGCAGAAAGCAAGATGTCAGCCTCCACAACATAAATTAGGCAAATTTTGCAGTTCTGGAGGTTAGATGGCAATGGGCCGCACGGATGAAACAAATGAAGGAAAGTTTAGATCAGATTTGCTTTGGGCTACTTTGAATTTATGGACTTACAAGTTTTTAAATGAGAGACTATTTGAGGCTTTTCGAATCCTCTGAAGGAAAAAAAAAATGTATAAAATAAATCAAAATCAAAGCTACTGTTCCTGACACTGTTGCTCATCCTACTGCGGTTTACAAAAAATGTTAGCCCATTTACAAAGTGCTATGGCTTTATTTGAGAAGTCCTAAGGAGATCAGAAGTTTGTACTGTTGCCAAGCAATGTACACAAGCTCCAGCAGAGGAGTGTGTTGTTGCTTAGCAACATTGCTGGGTCCCTCATACACTGCTCTTTCAGGTTGTTCATGGGCTGATCTTCTGCACTTTCATGATGCTGAATATATTCTTGTCAAACAGGATGTGGTAGTTGGCACAGTGCAGTAATATTTGTCTATGTAGATCTACGGTGCCATCACACAGATGAGACCATCATCTGAAAATGGTAATTACTTTGTGATTTATATGCTAAAAAGCCATTAAAACTATGGAGTAGCTAGCTTTATACATAGACCCCTAAGACTATACTACACAGTAGTGCTTTAAAGGGGAACTGAAGAGAGAGGTATATGGAGGCTGCCATGTTTATTTCCTTTTAAGCAATACCAGTTGCCTGGCAGCCCTGCTGATCCTCTGCCTCTAAGGGCTCGTTTCCACTATCGCGAATCCGCATGCGTCCAATGCATGCGGATTCGCACATGTAATGCAAGTGGATGGGCCTGTTTCCACTGTAGCGTTGTTGAGGTGCGTTTTTTTCAGCGGTAAAAAAACGCACAAAAGAGCCAACGAATTCGCCTGCGAGTGGAATGCATGCGAATCGCCGCTAATGTATTTAATAGTAAAAACGCATGCGTTTGTTACATGCGTTTTTACCCGCGATTTCGCACCTTTTTCAATTTTATTTTGCCCTGGCAGTGTAATGGTTAATTTCGCATGGCACCCTGCCATGCGAAATCGCGGGTAAAAACGCATGTGGAAACGCATCCGCATGCGTTTTTACAAGCGTCGGAATGCCGGCGAAATCGCGTCGCAACAGTGGAAACAAGCCCTAATACTATTAGCCATAGCCCCTGAACAAGCATGCAGCAGATCAGGTGTTTCAGACTTTAAAGTCAGATCTGACAAGACTAGCTGCATGCTTGTTTCTGGTGTTATTCAGATACTACTGCAGAGAAATAGACCAGCAGGGCTACCAGGCAACTAGTATTGATTAAAATGAAATAAATATGGCACCTTTAAAGTGAACCTTAAGCCAGAAAAAAAAAATGAGTTTCTCACCTGGGGCTTCTACCAGCCCCCTGCAGCAGTCCTGTGCCCTCGCAGCCACTCACTAATCCTCTGGTCCCCCACTGCCAGCTAGTTTCGTTTTTGCCGTCAGGACTGGCCACGCATATCTTTTTCCGCATTTCCGACTAATTAGCGCTATTGCGTACCGCAACGCGTACAAAAATACGCGTTGCTGCATGTCTACGCGTAGGTAATGCGGCAACGCATATCTTTGTACGCGTGGCCAGTCCTGACGGGCCTAAATGGCAAAAACGAAACAAGCTGGCGGTGGGGGACCAGAGGATTAGTGAGTGGCTCTTAAAGTTCACTATAATGGAGTGCAGGGACATTTTTAGGCAATGCAAACTAGGGAGTTGCCTAGGATGCTGTCTGCCAGAGGAAGCACCAAAGAATCTTGCATAGCACACTAATCTTTACAGAATTGATCAACACCCATGAGTTATAGTATGGAACAAATACAACTAATGCTGTCAAAATGAAACTATACAGGTTACACCCAATTAACAAAAATGGAGGTATGAGTGACATGACAATGCTGTAGCAGTAATGCACCAATTTTTAGTTTTTTTTTTTGTATTGCCAACATGAAAACTGCAAGTCCTTTTACGTTTTTAAAGTCAAAAGACCATTCAAAAGTCCACAAAATATGAGCACAAATGTCCCTGAAGCAAAGTGTAGACTATTGGGGTTACAGGTACTTTTCTGCTGGCTGAACTGGGCTGTGAAATTTTGCACTGTGTACAAAGAATATCATATGATATCTCAGGAGTTAGCACAGAAATGCTGGCTGTAGCTTTCTGAAATCAATGCCATGATAGAATCAAGGCATCTATAACTTCTGCTGCTCCATTAACGACAGTCATAAAATCTTGCTGTATCAGCAGTTTACAGGGTTCAGATAAAGTAAATGATCCCAGGCCTGCAGGCAGCAGAGAGATTACGTAATGTAGTGTGCTAGAATGTGCAAATCTGAACTCACCATTAGCTGCTGCTAACAGCCAGAGCCTGGGGCCTTTCTACCTTGTCACACCCCTGAGCTTGTGAATGCCAGTCTGCTCACTCATCCACAGATCATTGAGCAATAACCACCGCATACACAGGAACACTCACAGTCTTAACTTTCCTATCACAGGAAATCAATCGATTTAACACACACACACACACACACACACACACACACACACACACACACTTTCTCCTTTACGTCAAGTATCCCCAACACAGGAAAAAGTCATCTCCCATCATGCAATGCAGGCATTTCTTGCTCTACTAAGTGCTTAAAAGCTCAAAGATGCACATGGTAGACACCCTTCCATCAAGTTCAAGAGACTAAATTTATTTTTGTATTGAATTTAGGTAGGTACACCTTAAAGTGCCTCTGATGTACAGTAATAAAACTGACAAGACCAACTTTCTGTGGAATGGTGTATGTAGAATAATGCAAGACAAGTTTATCAGTTGCCATTAACCATGCTATTGATATTTTAAAAACCTGAGACATAGAAAGTAAAAAGGAACTTTGCTTAGCTCACTTCATGTTGGTTCGGTCCCTTCCGTTGCAACATTGTGGAGTCCGCAATCCAAGCGGATCCAGGCCTCTGTAATGCAGCAATCAGGGGGGTTGTGCGCATGTGTGGAACTTTACTGGGACTAACAGAAGTGCAACAAACGGGACTGGGAGGATGACGAGGGAGCAGAGGAGGAAGTCCCAGGTAAGTATAAATCATTGTCTCTGGCACTCTTTAAAGATCAAGCTAGACTATTCTCAGCCAAGGTGGCCAGTCGAGGTAGTTTTCGCAAAGAACCTAGCGTATGTACAGCTGTCCCCCGGGGACGCTAAATGATCCAGCATTCCAGATCTGTACACTACAATCAACTGCATAGTCCATTGTTTTCCTTAGCAACCCGCCCACAGAAGCCGTTCCATAATTCTAAGTGCCATCACGCCCCTCCCTTCTTTATAGGCACAGAATGTGACTATTTGCCTGTTGCCCAGCAATGTTTCTGTATGACACTGTGACCCTGGAGTGCCAACCACAGAATCAAATTTGATCCAGACGGAACACACAAATTGAGGGGATATTGTGCGTATGTAAGCAATTTAAGATTATTATGATGGGAGTTACACCAGACTGCCTAGCTACAGTCAAAGACCCATCCAATATTTTCTATACAACAAGACATTTTAAATGAGACATAGTGGATTAAAAAAAATTAAATAGATTAAAAATAATAAAAATCTATCAAAAATGTTGGTCAGGTTTAAGACTGTGGAAATGTTTTTCCAAAGACTGAACAGGTTAGGTCATTCATTATGTAGAACAACATAGGAGGTGCTGGTGAGAATGGTACATAAAGTGCATAAAGCACTTTTACTAATAAAAGGCACCCTTTTAGCAAAGTAAACCTGCTTAACATAGCCCCTACCTGTGCATGTGTGAAGAGGACACAGGCTCTCTCTACAGAACGGAGATCATTGGAACAACATGATTTCTAGAGCTTGGCCCAGAGAGCCGGAAGAGGCAAATTCTGAACCATGTGCAAGCAGCGAATTTTGCAATAAAAGACTGAGGGCTGGTTCATACTGAGCACGATTGTGATCTTGTGGCACAAAATTTCATGATTTTGCCACAATTTGTGATTACCCTTCAAGAGAGCGAGAATCACAACCCAATTGCCCCCAAAATGTTGCATGCAGCACGTTGTGGTTTCTGCAAATTGCAAATGCTGCAGTGAGAATGATCCCATAGGGTTAACATTTGTCACAGCCCAGGCACTGAAAAGCACCCATGTGAACCAGTCCTAAAGGGCAAACTGCAGTTGCAAATCCTGTTAGGATCATGAAGTTGTTACCATGCACCTACTTAGAGGTAAAGGGGCTCTCAACTGGAAGAAAACAGATTGCCTGAGCCGGGCAAGAGAAAAGAATAAGCAGATGACGTAGGAACAGAGCAAAAGCAAACTTCATTTAGACTTTTTTCACATGAGAAGCTGAAGATAGTGAACCCCCAAGTCAACGGCTCCCCTGCACTGGCCAGGTGCCAGCTAGCGCTATGTACAGACAGTGGTGAGGTGGGCACCTGGAGTTGAACTATTTTACACAGACAGAACTACCTCTCAGTTACAAAATTACTTCAGAGTCTGGAAAGTGTCTGGGCCAGGTCAAGTAACTGACCAGGACTGTAAATTATCCTGTGACAGTGTTCTACATTTTTAATTGTGCCAATAAATACCTGGATCATTCTATCTCTAGCAGCGTCCATGTCCTCATTCTGTGGTGTATGATTACATGGGGCCAGCAACATATTTACATTCACTTCTGGGCAGTTTACCATGCGAGGAAGAAAGGGAGTCTAGATCCGTGGCCACAAATCCTTCAATTTCCGTCTCCTATGCCTTAAAGAGAAGCTGTCAGCCAAACTATCGCAGAAAAAACAACACATATGTAGATAAATACTTGCTCAACTTACATATGTATTGCACTATCCACGTTTTGATTTTAGTGATTTTCCTGCATTAAAATAAATAAATAAATAAAAAAAAATCCTTAGGACTCTCCATTTTAAAGCCAATCCTGATGTAATTTCCTCCCTTACTCTCCTCTGCCTGATTGTGTATGCATTGCTTGCCCTCCTCCCAGTAGGCACTCCCACCCAGCTCTGCAATAGAAAGTGCATTGTCTCAGCATGAGAAATATTGGCCAATTAGAAAGAAACAGAGGTGTGGAAGGGGAAAACAGAATGGAAAGAGGCTTCAGCCAATCAGGCTCAGTCATGCACTCTGCCTGCCTGGATGGTTGCCCATAAGCAGTGTGGCAAATAGAATGCTGCTACTGCTGCACACCAAACCAAGCCCTTCGGTACCTTTAACATGCCGGATTGATGATATAAATTTCAGTCGAAAAATCGATCAATGGGGAGTGACATTGGGGCATTGATCTCTGACAGATTAAGATCTGCTGAAGATTGATGCTGCAAATCGAATAACGTATGACTACCTTTACTCCTGCAAAAATGTGCCTTTTAAAAATGTTCTGCTTGGCAGCAGAAACTCTAGATGTTGCAGCACTTTCACTAAACCTGCACTTAAATGCTGAAGATGTCCCAACTGGAATTTCCTACGGAAAAAAAAAAAAATTATGGGAAAAAAAAAAGAAAAAAGCAAGGAGAGTGTCAAAAGTATTAATCTTGTGATGTAAAAGAAATGCAATCCATACAACGGTTGCTATTCACGGTGTATTCAGTAAAACAAAACTATATTGAAGCTTTTAATCTCAGTAGTACATAAGGCTACAGGGACGGTGGTGTGAAAAAACAGCCAAACACCAAGTGTTTAAGCGGATAAGCTATGGCAGAAAGGGATTGGTGGACTCTGTATCATCCGCTCAGCTATTCCTGCTCTCCCACTTGTAATGCACCTGAGGAATGACTCATCCTTTCAGATTCAACACAGGCTTTTTAAACTGGGATCAGCAGAACAAGAAGCTATGCCCTAATTTCATTGCTATCTCTTTTACTGCATCTAAATGCTTCTGCCCAACAATAATTTTGAATATACGAAAGAAAGGCTCTTGCCAAGTTTTGTTTATTTCTGAAAACAGTATATAGAAACTCAGCGGGACAAATTGTAGTACATGTGATAACAGAATCTGCTGTGCAGAAATTTTGCTGACTAAGAAGAGAGTCAAATGAATGCATGACCAGCACCTGGACACAAAGGGGGTAGAACCTTTCACCTCAAATTAGAAGCAGATTGGCTAGTCATTTTGACAAAGTGATTTATTTTCTTTCAAAGCCATAGGTGCAAAGAATGCTGGGGGATTGATATAACTCCACCCTGAGGGTGATCTAATCCAGGCAGGCAGACAGAAAGACATCCAAATTAAGAATTATAGCAAACAGACAGGATAAGACAGGCTATAGCAGTTCTCCTGTCTCTCCTCTCTCTTTTACACACTGTGAAAAGAGATGTAATTTGATCCAGGCAGGCAGAGAGCAGGGGAGGGAGGGGTAGGTGAGGTAACCAGGCTGGAGGGGAGGACACAATGCTGAAGGTGTATTTTAGCAAGGCTTCAGCATGAGGAGAAATAAGGAAGTGTTAGTACAGATATAAAGGCGAGTCTGTTCTATCCACTACCATGTACCAGATGTAAACTGTATATGTTCATCTAACAGTGCATAAACTACATATCTGTATTTCCATTCACACTTTTTTTTGGGGGGGGGGGGGGCTGGAGGTGCTCTTTAAGGTTCACTGCCAAAGTTCTAGCCATTGTTTTTGATTACCATATAAAATTAGCAGCCAATTAATCTAATGTAGTAAGTATGCTGCATGTAGTGCAGACCATGGTTTATTTTGGTTTATTTTGGTGAAGGAAGTCACAGGTTTTCCTGAACTGTTGGACAACACGACTGCTAAGCAGCGGCAGCAGATAAAAAAAAGCAAAAAGCAAATATTTCAAACACAGGATGTTTGTGACAAGTGGATATCCAGATGACAACGACAAATATAGAGTAAGCCACAAAGCCTTGCAGGTAATGCACTATAAACATTTAATAGATGTAAGATCTGAACATCTATTTATAAAGGACAACTGTAGTGAGGGGGATATGGAGGCTGCCATGTTTATTTCCTTTTAAACAATACCAGTTGCCTGGCTCCTTACTGATCTATTTGGCTGCGGTAGTGTCTATACAACACCAGAAACAAACGTGGCTAATCTTGTCAGAAACACCTGATCTGCTGCATGCTTGTTCAGGGTCTATGGCTAAAAGTATTAGAGGCAGAGGATAGCCAGGCAACCGGTATTGCTTAATAGGAAATAAATATGGCAGCCTCCATACACCCCTCTCTACAGTTGTGTTAAAGGACAACTGTAGCGAGAGGGATATGAAGGCTGCCATATTTATTTCCTGTTAAGCAATACCTGGCTATCCTGCTGAACATCTGTTTCTAACGCCTAGAACACACTAAGTAATTTTCCGCCAGATTGGCCGTCGAAACGATTATTTCTGACAGGTCTGATCAGATTTCTGATTGGTTTTCCAATCACTTCTAAACGAAAATAAAATCAGAAAAACAATCAGAAATCAAATGGGACCTGTTGGAAATCGATTAAACAGTCAATTTGATGGAAAATTGCATCGAGTATACTAGGCACTGTACTTTTAGCTATAAACCCTGAACAAGCATGGAGCAGATCAGATATTTCTGACATTGTCAGATCTGACAAGATTAGCCACATGCTTATTTCTGGTGTTATTCAGACACTACTGCAGCCAAAGAGATCAGCAGGATCCCAGGCAACTGGTATTGTTTAAAAGGAAATAAATATGGCAGCCTCCATACTCCTCTCAGTTCAGTTTCGCTTTAAGTATATTTATATTACACTTCAAAAATGTCTGCAGCTGATATATTTTAATGTAAAAGTTATTGGTTTTCAAGAACCAAGCTCTTCCTTGAGTACTGTTTTAATAAGTCACTGACCTGAAACAGGCATGGAGCCAGTAAACTCCTACATACCTTCAGTCATGCATGTTTTCTACAAGTTACTCAGTAATAAACGTATCAGTAATAGAGCTCCCCGGGTGTCCCTTATAATAGGTTTTCAGCACAAAAAAAAAAAAAAAAAACAGAAGCCATAAGAGGAATAAATTACAAGAAAACCAGAAACTGTAAGAGGAATACATTACAAAATACAGAAGTACCCTGATAACCTGCTGCTACTTTTGAGCTCCTTCCTGAATTAATGGCTTGTGTTTGGAAATAAAACCTTCATTAGAAGAATGAATTTACATAAAATCACTCATAAGCTGGTAAGAACAATTACACAAGTTACCACGAAAATGTTTCAACAAAATGACTACTACCAGGAAAGTCAAAAAAGCAATTGCACTCCAGATAAAACGTTTTAATTCATTTGCGATAGGCTGGGTACAGTATAGGATTTTATTACTTTCTGCGTCCTCACCAAAAAGATTTTAAGCTGCCCATCTACTAAACAATCATGGTAGTAAAATATTGTCAAAATAGAACTACAAGTGTAAAATGACATGTTGTATAAGGGATATTAGGCAGTCCCTTATACAACATAAATGTAGTAAAATTGGACAAGATTGTACGATCATGATTTTATGCTGAATGTTCAACTTTTAAATTGCTTCAACGGGACTTGAGACGAAATGCCTGGTAAGATTAAGTTCTTTCATTTCTTAGGTAATAGCAATCACCCAGACACAAGATGATAGAAAATATGTTTTTACCTACATCATTACTCACTACTTATTCCCTTCTTTTAGCCACAGTGTAGTACCTTCACCCAAACCGCTGAAGTCAAGCGCCCTCTATCGCTACACATGTGTAAAAGACTAAAACCTCCCACCCTCCCAAGTGTGTTTTATAAAACCCATGTGTACCTCTCATCACCCTGCACAAGCTCCAATAATAACGGCTCATTGTTCTTTTAAAAGCACACAGGGGAATGCTTTATTACTCAGAGCAAGGAAAAATGAAGACAGCAATTAAGGAGGAAATGGGAGGACTGAAGCTGCAGTGCTGACCACAAAGAGATAACCTCCCAACAGCAATATGGGAAGAGATAGGCAGGGTTACATGACCAGCTCTATTTTCAAAGGGTAAGAGTAGCTGGTGCTCCATCTCAACATGTCCCTGACATGACAACCTAACATGGGTGATGATTGGATATTGGGAGGACAAACTACAGACTGCTGCTCCACGCAGCTAAGCCACTTCTGACAATCGGAAATGAAGACCGTTTTGCAAGCCAGGTAACAAATGTAGAATGTATAAATGTCTTATGAGTAATGCACAAATGTTAATGCATTGCAATATGTATTACAAAAAAACAAAAAAAACACACAAGCTGGAACCAGGGCTTTCAATTAAGATACATTTACTCCCATCTTTCCCACCAGGCTTCCTTTTGACTTCAGGCAGGCACAATACACACCATGACCTCACAACAAGCACAGCTTAGATGTTTCCCCCAAGGTTATTGTTAAAGAAAGTATTGCAAGATAATTCAAATAACGCTCCCGGATCATCGCATTTCACAGACATCTTAAGAATTCACTGAACACAAGCTATTTTTCATTTCCTTTGCTCTTCATGTAAGTATTTCTGGAAGCAGCAGAAGCAGTTTTAGGTAGAAATATCAAATACAAGGCAAGGTAGGATTTATATTGCAACCATGGCTGAGAAATCCTAATATCATAAAATATTTCTTAGAACAGAAAAGATAACATTCTAAGAATTTCATAAAGGCCATCATAAGAGAATACCCTTCAGAGCCACTCACCTAAATTGGTTTACATAAATCTGTGTACAGTGAGTTGACTACACTGACATTATCCAACTTATACTGTATTAACTTCAAGAAAAAAAAAACATTCCTTGGCAGTCCATCCAATCTTTCTGTAAGTAGCCCAACAAGGGTCAATTTTTCTCAGCTGATTTGATTACTGTGATCGAATCTGTCAGGAGTCTGAACAAAATGTACAATCAGACCACAGATGGCCAGTGTAGGACTAACTTTGAGGCAGCAGTACTCAAAACAAAGGCTGCATGTGCTCCACAACATTGCTTGTGCACCCTCATGCCCCCGCTGCATCTTCTACAGTGTAGAAGATGCAGCGGGGGGGGGGGGGGGCATGAGGGTGCACAAGCAAGAATCTACACAAACCGGTTGCACATATTGTTACATAATAATCTTGTTTAAATGATTTTCATTTGAGAGCAATCAGAAGACAAATCCTGATATTACAATTCCACCTTTCTATAGGTACGTATATTGGTGGGGCTGTGGAGTCGGAGCAATTTTGGTTATCTGGAGTCTGAGGTTTCATAAACCAAGTCGTCGGATGATTTTTGTACAGACTCCACAGCCTTGTATACAGGCATCATAAGCATCACCCATTAAAATTGAGCTGGATACCACCAGCAGCACTGCAAGGAATGGGCGATGTACAGATGCCTAGCAGACCAATGCATACTGTTGCTATAGTGAGGAAAGTAAGGACAACAGCGTGACAAATTATGGATCCAATGGGAGGGTTAAGGAAGGGAACAATGTGCTTAGCAGAGGTAATCTGGCACTTTGGATCTATTGGCTGCGCATCAAGATGGCTGTACATGTTAGATTGTTTGCAGACACGGCACCAACCGGCCACTTCTACCGAGTGTAGTTTAGTGAAATACAGGGCTAAGGCCTGGAGCCCACTACAAGCAGCTTCATGGTTTCAGAAACCACTCGCGATTTAGAAATCACTAAGTACAGTAAAATCACAATACTGCAGTTGCACCACTCCCATACAGTTCCAATGTTGCAGCGCTCTGACAGCGATCAGAACTGCTACAGGAAGCCCCAAGCTCTAAGTGCTTGAGCTGTTAAAGAGGACCTAAACTTTTCCACAGGAGAAAAGGAAAACACAGAAAAACCCAACGTGTTTGTATTGAGGGTTAACAGTGTCTAATTCTCCCTTATCTGTTAATAATCAACTGTAATCTGAGCTTTCATCTGCATCTGAACTGTGCCACGGTGTGTCTGGTGTGTCAGTCATCATATCTGTACACGCAGGATTTTAACCCTGTTTGTGCTCGCAGCAAACTAGGAAGTAACCACACTGCAGCATTTGAGGAGCTGTATAAGCTGCAACTAGGACTTTTTTTTCTGTAAAAGTTTATTATGCTGTTTATCTTTAGAGCAGAGAGGAAGTCCTGGGTTTAGGTCCACTTTAACTTGATATTGTAAAGTGAAACAGTATAAGGCAGATCACAGGGTTAAAATGTATTACGGTTGCTTCAAATTCAATTAGCAAGACTGAATAAGATTGAATGGACTCAATGCTACAAAAACAAGCCCACAAGCCTTTAAACATCAAACAAACTGATCAATATATAAAACAATATTTAGACTCCTGTCAGGAACGCATTTGTATTGTGAAAATGCTTCCACATATTCACATTATGTGTGTGACTAGCAGAACATTCATAATCTCCTACACAGCATGGGATGACTCACCTGGCCTATGCATTATGCAGAGGTGTGGGTGTTTCTTTGTATGCCACAGTGCTACTTTTGCTTATTTCCTGCACTCTTGAAAAGCAAAGTACCTTGGAAATGTCAGAAATATAACCATGCTTGTATTTTCAGTATGTGTGCACAACTAGTACACTTGAAAACGATTATAGACAGTGCAAAAAAATAACAAAACAAAAAACAAAAAAGGAGGAGAATACAGAGGTGGGTAAGCAAGCTTTCTAATTGATCATACAGTGTCAGTTTCAATGAATGCGCTGTAGACTATTTAAAGACCTAATACACTTTCAGAAACACTAAAAGGAAAAGGTACAACTCTGAAGCAACATTATCTTTCTGACAATAAATGTGATGTTAGCAGAACTAGGATTTTTGTTTTGTCTTTTGGAAGAGTTATATAAAAATAGTCAGTAGTACTCGAGATCTTCTAAAAAAAAAAAAAAAAAAAGGATACAAGATAAGAACTTTGATATAAACTGCATTGAAAACTAAAAGAAGTTTTCAAAAATATGACTAGCCTTTTGGAATGATCTAGAACAGGCATGGGCAAACTTGGCCCTCCAGCTGTTTCTGAACAACAAGTCCCACAATGCATTTGCCTTTATGAGTCATGGCTGTGGCTGTCAGACTCCTGCAATGCATTGTGGGGCTTTTAGTTCTGTAACAGCTGGAAGGCCAAGTTTGCCCATGCCTGATCTAGAAAGGACCTCCCAACTACACAACAACCACCAAACAAAGTGTAACGGTCGGGCATAAAATCCAAAATCAATTCTTTATTTCTATCTGGTAAACAAGGATGCTAACCGGGCAACCAAAAGTTACAATCACTATTACTTTTCTTGTTGATAAATGATCAATTGCCAGTTTACCTGACTTATTTGGTACACACCAAATTTGGTACGCACAAAGGAAGTTGCAGGGCATGCTGGGTTGTCGTTTTTTTCTTCTCTACTTACTCCTCAGACATAACTAATGCAGCCTGATTGGCTGAAGCCTCTTTCCCTCCAGTTTTCCCCTCCCACACCACTGTTCCTCTCTGATTGGCTGGCGGGACCACGCGATGCTGCATGCATCCAAGAGTACGCATCACGGCATCACGGACGCCAGAGTGAGCTGCACAACGCGGCTCACTCTGACGTCCACATCCAGCACCACCAGGCGCTGCGTTAGGGGCACGTTATGCGACCATGTCCTGGTGGGAAAGTAGTCTAAAAGGAAACTTCCACATCCCTCTCAGTTAAAGGATACCCGAAGTGACATGATGAGATGGACATGTGTATGTACAGTGCCTAGCACACAAATAACTATGCTATGTTCCTTTTTTTTTTTTCTTTCTCTGCCTGAAAGAGTTAAATATCAGGTATCTAAGTGGCTGACTCAGTCCTGACTCTGACAGGAAGTGACTACAGTGTGACCCTCACTGATAAGAAATTCCCCTTTTATTTCTTTCTTGCTGTCAGAAGCCATTTTCTGCTAGGATAGTGTTTTATAGTTGGAATTTCTTATCAGTGAGGGTCACACTGTAGTCACTTCCTGACTGAGTCAGGACTGAATCAGCAACTTACATACCTGATATTTAACTCTTTCAGACAGAGAAAGAACAAAAGGAACGCAGTATAGTTATAAGTGTGCTAGGCACTGTACATACACGTCTATCTCATGTCACTTCGGGTATCCTTTAAAGGTCCCCATTAAAGCTGTCCAGAGATGGGGCCTTCCCCACTGATTGTGCAAGTGGGTTCCATAAAGCAGGGGCTGCATAGGAAAAGGCCAGAGCACCAAACGTGTTAAAGTAAATTCTGGGTAAGAGTAAACAACACCATTCCATACAAAAAGCTTGTGTATTTGCACAGAGGTTCAAGCAAGAAATTCCACCTGGTTTGGGATAGGTGGAAGAATCGGTAATGCGTGTACTCTCAATACTAGGGACACGGGTTAAATCTCTGTTTACTCTAAAATACTTGTTGACTTTTATTTGCAAATCCTGGCTTGTTATCCCTTATAAAGATTATATCTCCCACTGCTCTCTTACATACAGTCAATTGCAATTTCTTCATGTATTATTCACCCTATACCTGTAATACAGCCATGCATGTATCTTTAAGATCTATGTACATATACATATGCCTTGTAAAATGCAAAATTCTGTTCAATAAATTTTTTTTTTTTTTTTTTTTTTTTTTTTTAAACAAAAAGAAGTAAATTCTGGGAATAACCAAATTCATCTTGTTGCAGAGTTGAGGGTGCGTGGAGGAGCATATAGTTCAAATAGATATGCTATGTACTTGGGTCCCATGTGGTGTAGAGTCTTGAATGTCAGCAGGAAGATCTTAAAATGGATTCTCCATTTTACTGGCAACCAGTGAAAAGTTTGCAGTACTGGGGAGATGCGCAAATTGAAGAATTGCAATCAATTTTTCTGCCCAATTGTAACAATTCAAAAATCTGACCAATGTACCACACACACGTTCAATTTTTCCCCAATGAAAAAAAAAGCGATTGAAAACTCAGAAAAAAAATTGCTTGATTTTGTAAATCAAGAAATTGTCTATATATTCTACACCATTAAATTTTTATATAAATTGATCAGAAAAAGCCAACACTCCCGATCTTTTATCAAATAAAAACATGATTTCATGAACAAAACACCTTTGAATTGTTCTGTACAACTGCACGTTTTCTTCGAATTGCCGTAACATTGGATAATTTTATTTTGTGTGTCTACCTTAAGGCCCCATTCACACTTGAGCGTTTTTCCAGCGATTTTGTCTAAACGCTCAAAGGCTAGCGCTTTTGAAAGCGCTAGTGTAATAAAACCCTATGGGGCCTGTTCTTAATTGGCCGATTTGTGCTAATCGCTGCAAATCGCCCAAAATCGCGAAATGCAAACGTGTAGCCTGCACCATTTTCAGACAATTTCCCGGCAATCGCGTTTCAGTGCTATAGAAGCACTAAACGTGATCGCAGAGAAGTCACTGCACTGTCCAGTGATTTTTCCGCATGAAATTGCGAAAAAAAAAATCACTCCCGCAATCTAAGTGTGAATGGGGCCTGACACCTAGTTTACACTGCAAAAATCACCAAACGTCAAAGACGTTGAGTGATTTAGTAGTGATTTTTTTCACATTTTTAGCAAGCGATTTTGAAGGCATTTGCAATTTTGCAGCATGCCCTTAGTTTAAACACAAGTGCAGTCACTCACAAAATGCTACAGGCAGCGCTTTTACCATTTTGAAAAAAAAAAAAAAATCATAAAGATTACATTGGCAAAGAGCTTCTGGAATTGGAAGGGATCAGAAAAATGTGAAAAAGCACATATCACATTTATTAACCAGCCCCAAATGATATCGGTCCAGCTTCTGTAATGGCAAGGTGACAGTCGATAGACACCCTTCATGTAGCACTAGAGGCCAAGGTCTGGATCTTGGCTAAGATGGTCTACATGGCATTTGTACATTTTTCCCCAAGTTTGCACGAGTGTCCTCCAGGGCTCTGGAGTCCTCGCATATCCCGAAATATAACAGAAAGTTTGTATTAAAAATACTGCCTTAGATAGTAGGGATTAGACAGAGCTCCTCAAACACAGCAAAATGACCATGTACCCTGTAAAGTACAGTAAAGTAAAGTAGAAGAAGGCCATTGCTACATAAACACATAATTGTATTAATAATGCAGGTTACAGAGTTAAAGTCCTGGTTAAACATTATAAAAGCAGACATATTGTCCCAATTTGGACAAGACACCAAACAAATCCATAAAATCAAGTGAACAATACAACACTATTTTTAACAGCAGCACACACGGGGAGACACTGGCAGTGGCCTCTGTCTAATAAGGTATTTTGGGTAAATAAGGTAATTGCATCCTGACTTTTGTAGTTACAACCATTAACTGCAGCAAATCATATACACAATCTGGCTATGAAGAGCTGAGCTGACAGAATGTGAAGAGACATAAGCATGAAGAATTCAGGCAGCCAAGGGAAAGCAGTTTCCCTGGCAACCCACGGACATCACACAGTAATGCGAGCAGTGCTTCGCTATACGGTTTTCTGCTTTAGAAAAGATTTATTACCCAACATCCAACCAGTGGTCTATAGTGAGGAGAAACCACCACTGGATCAATAGAGGCTTCCAGCTCAGTGTGAACATCACCAGGAGTGAGAGTCACTCTGCTGTAAGAAAGTTCTTGACAAGGGTTATGAGAAAAGCAACACAAATCACGGCTTTGGCAGTGGCAATAAACTATATTGTCTCAAGTTGCATTCCAGACAAGTTACTAGATAGAATGCTGAGCAAGACAGTCAACAAATAAAAAAAAAAAAAAAAAAAAAAAAGTTTTCTTACAGCTGTCACTCTTAAAGGATACCAGAACTGAAATGTGACATAATGAGATAGACATGTGTATGTACAGTGCTTAGCACACAAATAACTATGCTGTGTTCCTTTTTTTCTCCCTCTGCCTGATAGAGTTAAATATCAGGTATGTAAGTGGCTGACTCAGTCCTGACTCAGACAGGAAGTGACTACAGTGTGACCCTCGCTGATAAGAATTTCCCCTTTTTTACCTCTTTCTTGCTCTCAGAAGCCATTTTCTGCTAGGAAAGTGTTTTATAGTTGGAATTTCGTATCAGTGAGGGTCACACTGTAGTCACTTCCTGTCTGAGTCAGGACTGAGTCAGCCACTTACATACCTGATATTTAACTCTATCAGGCAGAGAGAAAAAAAGGAACACAGCATAGTTATTTGTGTGCTAGGCACTGTACATACACATGTCTATCTCATTATGTCACATTTCAGTTCGGGTATCCTTTAAATATTCTAAGGCCCCGTTCACACTTGGATCGTGATTTTGCATTGTAATTTTTTTCAGATTTTTTTACGATTTTGGTTTTACAATTCTTATTCATTCAGTGAAAAAGAATTGCAACGCACTCATCAAAAAAAATGCTGCAAGCAGCGTATTTCATTCGGCGTAAAATTGCAACTGCCATTTTCTTCCTTAATGCTCAGTTCCCCAAAATGCTTTTAAAAAAAACCAAAAAAAAAAAAAAAAAAAAACTAAAACACCTTTACTTTAACTAACCTTGCTGAGTTTTTTTTTATCATTAAAAGTGATCAAAAAATGTACGGTATTTGTGTCAAGTGTGATTTTAGCCCTAGGCATGCTAAAAGCAGGCAACCATTTGAGAGCGATTTTGGGCGGTGCTTTCTTTTAGGAAATTATAAGCAAATGGCTACCGCTCCTGTGGGATCATGGCCATTCACTGTCAGCACCAAAGCTGTTTCAGAATTGCTAGCAATTTGTAGAAAGCATAAATCGCTGATGAAAGCCATCTAGTGGGTCCCAGGCCTCAGAAAACCTTCACCATTACTAGCTCCATTTAGTTGTCTTGGATGCAGGAAGTCAGGCAGGAGGACAGGGAGCATTTGTACAGCAACGTGTGTGGGAAACATGTCACAAAACATGTAAACAATATCTGACATTAGGCCATTTGATCTCTACCTGGCCATTGAGAAAAATACGTAGCTTTTCCTTGACTAGACGTGCACTTTAAAAAGGTTAGTGCACTGTTACCCTGATCTCAGAGCTAAACTTAGAACCAAATGTGGGGCCTAACATTTTCTCTTTACCTCAGGTATATATGAAGAAGAGCACAATCTGCAGAGGGGTTATTGATGCACTGACACACAAGTGAAACAAAATACTTACAGTGTAATTCCAGACGTGGAATGCTAGTGCCTTCAATTTGGCCAGCATGAAATCTGATCGCCTATTATTAGAAACTTATAAAAATCAGTTAACATAGCTTGCTGCCCCATATAGGGCCTCATTCTGCCTGACCCAGATTCCTGTGTGAATACTCATTGAATTGAAAAAAAATTTTTTAGGAAGGTCCTTTAGGTTTACTTCTTAGTATCTTAATACTTATGCGTGTCAGCTTTTCATCAAGTTCATTTACAGTCATCTTTTGTGAATAGGGCTCAGTGAAAAGGGCATCGATTAACAGAGGTCTTACGCACTTGAGAGGACTGAAGTGCCTCCCAGACTTTGACAAGACTGATTGACAGAATTGTGAGGCACACGCCTTCTGATCAAGCACGTTTTACGCATACACTTTTTGTAGTAATGCATTTCTATGAGGTTCATCCAGAAAGTAAAGCCTGTTTATCTGCCACACTAGGTATTCTCAGTGTAATTTAAAGTAGATACGAAGGGGGAACAAGAATTTTTACTTACCTCGGGCTTCCTCCAGCCCCCTGTAGTATGTCAGCTCCCTTGGTGTCCTCCTGGTCACTCTGCTTTGCTATAGTCAGTCAAATTAAAGTACGTGACCTGGCTAAAGTGCATGTTCTGTTCCAGGCTGCTGCCTCCTTGATGGCGGCCAGAAGAGTTTTGTGCATGCACAGAGCTTTCCTGGCCTCTGGACCAAGATCGTGGAGACACGCAAAAGGGAAAGCGCATGCGCAGTACAGTGGAGTGGGTACAAAAATCTTCCGCCTCCAACGTTTACGAAAACACGACTCCAACTCCGACTCCGGGTACCCAAAATGGCTCAGACTCCGACTCCTTAGTCTAATACTTAACAGAGCTGTGGATTTTGGACAAAAATCATCCGACTCCTGACTCCAACTCCTCAGTTTATGAACTCAACGACTCCAACTCCGGGTGCCCAAAACTGCCCCGACTCCGACTCCACAGCCCTGGAGCAGTAGCCCACGAGTCAGTCAGTCACAGACTAACAGGGATGACAGCAGCACAGCGAAGTGGACCGGGGAGGACACCAAGAGAGATGATGGACTGCAGTAGGATGGAAGAAGCCCCAGGTGAGTAAACATCCTCTTGTTCCCCTCATAGTTTTACACTTGCATTTGTCAAGTTAACCTTTTCTCTCCCTGCACAGCTTCAGTGTTCTCCCCACAATTTTTTTTCCAGCCGGGTGGCATGAAAAAGTAGCCGGGTGGGGAGCGACGGGGAAATGCAGGTCCAGCAAAACTCTGCTTACAGCATAAGACAAGGATGAAGAGGTGAGCCGATGACAGCCAGGTGGTCACCAAAATTAGCCGGGTGGAGCACCCGGCTAAAAGAGCCTGGGGAGAACACCGCAGCTTGGTACGCTAGTAACTGTTGGTTAAATGGCATTAACTTAAAGGGGAACTGAAGAGAGAGGTATATGGAGGCTGTCATGTTTATTTCCTTTTAAGCAATACCAGTTGCCTGGCAGCCCTGCTGATCCTCTGCCTCTAATACTATTAGCCATAGCCCCTGAACCATGCATTCAGCAGATTAGGTGTTTCAGTGGTTCAGACTTTAAAGTCAGATCTGACAAGACTAGCTGCATGCTTGTTTCTGGTTTTATTCAGACACTACTGCGGAGAAAAAGACCAGCAGGGCTGCCAGGCAACTGGTATTGATTAAAAGGAAATAAACATGACAGCCTCCATATACCTCTCTCTTCAGTTCCCCTTTAAACACCCCCCCCCCCCCCCCTTCCCAAGGTGCTACAACAAAGATAGCATCTGACAAATAATGAATTAAGGTGATTATGTAGTGAAGTCAGAAGATAAAGTGTGTGTAAAATACAAAAAAAAATGGTTCCTTAATTCACCAAATAAAAAAAATAAAAAAATGCGTTACCTTCCGGGTGACTCCTGTCCATGTCAGTCATGTGATCACAAATGCATTTGTTTGAGCACAAACAGGTGCATATGTGATCACATAGAAAACCTTCAATTGTGAAATATGCAGGACATATTTGGATAAAGTGAGAGGTAGGGGATTAATATTGCTGTGTCATTATTGTGAAGACTTCCACTCACTTCTTAATGACAGCTGTCACACTAGCAGGTAATGAAGGGGAAATGTCCCAGTGGAAACCTAACAGTTCACCCAAGTTATAACTTATGGTCCCCATCAGCTGCTACAAATGCTTCCATGCCCCGCAGTCATGTGCATACACTACATAAAAATGCTTTAAAATATTTGACATGAGAATTTGCAATTTTAGGGAAATCAATTAAAACTATATCATTCATACAATTTTAATAAGAATTTTTAAGTCATTTATAGTTTGAAAGTGTACCTGAACTCATAACTTCCTCTCTGCTCTAAAACACCAACAGTAAAAAAACAAAAAACAAACATTTCTTTGTTACGGCCCATACAAATCCTGCAATAAATCTGCAGTGTCTACTTCCTGCTTTCATGGAAGCAGACATATTGTTAACATCCTGTTTTTAGCAATTACCTCTGTCGTGGCAGGAGCGGACACAGCTTCAGCTAAACTCTCTAAATACATACTGGGAGCATTTCTCTAAGTTTTCCTTCTGTGCAGTGCAAGAGTTCGGGTCCACATTAAGTACTTGCCACTAAATTGTTCTACAATCACATACAATTTTACAGACACACAGTCTGTGTGGGAATACAGGACATGCTGCGGTCTTTCAATGTACCCACAAGGATTTTAGCGTATTTCAGGAAAAATACTATTTAGATAAATAAACACCACAATCATGGAATATACCATACTGGGAATAGTTTTACTACTTTTTTTCTACTGGCTCTCAGTTTTTAGAAAATATATAGCATAGGTAGGCTTTTCTTAACTTCCATTCGGTAATGTGGGTTTTGTTAAAAAACAAAAAACACTGGTTTGTATACCTTAAAGTGAACCTTAAGTCACGCAAATAAATTGAGTTTTACTCACCTGGGGCTTACCTCAGCCCCCTGCAGCTGATCGGTGCCCACGACGAGTTGCTCTGATGCTCCGGGTCCCGCTAGCGGCCACTTCCGGTTTCGCCGTCAGGACCCGTCAGGCTGGGGAACGCGGCTGATACTACGCGTTCCCAGCCAAAATAGCACCCCTACGCGGCCATATAAGGGCAAATTTGAAGTAAGGCAGCAAAAGGGTTAAGGGGAGACAGTATTGTTCCCAGTGGTGGGATTTCCTGCATGCACAGGAAACCGAAGCAGCTTTGTCTGCCAGAGACCACTGCATGTATGGTAGGATGTAGAAACAAGGCATGAATTGCATGTGCCCTGAGGTGATGGAAGCCTTGGGCTCTCAGAACAACAGGGCCAACAAGATGAAGCTTGCACCAACTTCTAGACATCTCTGGATTCATATTAAGCTGCTAATTATCTGGCTGGCATTTAAATGTACTTCATTTTAAGTTACAGCTGCATTGATCTCAGCTGCAAAAGTTCCAAGCAAATACTCAAGTTGATTGCAAGCTCTTGTGCCAGGTTGTGTGCACCCACATACCTATATCACATTAGGGTAAAAGAATAACTTTTCAAAGAGTTAATAAAAGATCAGGCAGCAGCAAGCAAGAATTATTTTTCATGACTCCTTCCATAGCAATATAGCATCACAACAGGTCAAGCAATTCTCATGTTGATCATATTAACAATCCCTGAAGTAGGTACTTTTCCAGCTCCGGTTTCCTTCCTCACAGCAATGCTTCCTTTGATGACGTCTGACTATTATAATATACGGGTTTACTTTGATGGATACTGTACTGTGCCAAGGAAAATCAACTTTGTACATACAGAAAACTTCCAGATCTTCTAAATAAAAATCTAGAGCACATAGACCCAGAAGAGGTGGCAATATAAGTAAATGGACTTAAAAAATAATTTTCCGAGATGCAAAAAAAATTGCAGTTAAATTCCTCATCTTAAAAAAAACAAAACAAACATACTACACTGCCTGTTGCTTCTTATTTCTGAATGACCTACAGCACAATCAAAACTGGTTTAACAAATATCAACAAAACACCTTTATTTTACAGAAAATAGAGCTATGTGCTGACCCCCTGCTTTCCCAATTATAGCTGCCAATCGCGGGCCTCAAGCGCAGTGCTGTTAAAACTCTTTCCATACCCACTTTATAAACTCCAACATAAAGTGTGTGTGTGTGTGTGTGTGTGTGTGTGTGTGTGTGTGTGTGTGTGTGTGTGTGTGTGTGTGTGTGTGTGTGTGTGTGTGTGTGTGTGTGTGTGTGTGTGTGTGTGTGTGTGTGTGTGTGTGTGTGTGTGTGTGTGTGTGTGTGTGTGTGTGTGTGTATAGAGTCCACTGTGGGAGAGAAGGACATTAGATTGCGAGTCCCACTGAGGGACAATAGTGACAAACTGTTCAATATAGAAAAAATAAAAACCATTATAGCTCTACAAATCCATAAGATTTTCAGCATCGAAAAACAAAACCTAGTGTGTCATGCATTCCCAGGTTTTAAAGTGAGTTAGAGCCAAAGCATACTGCGTTTGGTGCGTGATTCTTAGGCAAACAGCTGAACAAGCGGTTTAAAAGTTAAGTTGGCAAACAATCACCTGAAATTATCACTAAACTCAGCAACATGCGCACAAACTGTAGCTTTGGTCCTATGAATATTTCCTAGCATAGAAGCCTGGGCTGTGCTCTGGTATTACACAAGTCTAAACTGAAGAGGTGTGGGCTGTCAACAGTGAAGAGTTGTCATCCCCACTCACTAAAAAAGGTACATTCTGTAATAATATTGCAGAAACCAAGTGTCTTCACACAGATATTTAACAAATATATTCAATCGCAGCACAAATGCTTGATGCATTGATAAAACTGTGGAGTAAAATGCGACTTTAAAAAACCAAATGGGGATTACAGAGAATGCAACGTGCAACACAAGGCTAGATTCTTTCACTTTATGTAGACAGCTGTATTTACACACTGCGAAAAGTTGCCAAAGACTAAATGCTCAAGTGTGTTGGGCATGAACAAACGAGATGACGTGTTTATTTCAGGAAAAACAGAAAACATCCACAAAGATCCTGTATAGCCTTTCACACGCTGATGTTTTTTTTTACACCGCAAACAAAAACCCAGCTACAGAGTATGTGCTGGCTGCTCAGTATAGACAGCCTCGGTACCAGACAGCACCGGATAGCCACAGATGAAGATCCCACTTTGAAGTCATGCCAGGGAATTGCTGCCAGCGCTGAAAATGCCACATTAACTTTTTATGATTTGTACAATAGAAATCTCACTTTGTTATACTCTGCTCTTGTTTTAAGACAAATACACGTTTTGCATTCTTAAAAAAAAAAAACACCCTTAAAACTAAAAAAAAAAACACAATAAAAAAAAAAAAACACTTTTTTTTCTCTTAAACGAAGAATTATATAAACCAATAGCTTTTCTTTGCTTTTGATCGAGAAATCCGATCAGATTTGCAGTTTTTTTTTTTCTCCCCATTTTTGGAGATTGGACATGATGGAAATTTCAGACCAACATGAAAAATTTAACATAGGTGTGTAGTACATTGGTCAGATTTTTTATTTGTTACAATCAGTCAGAAAAATTGATTGCTATTCTTGAATTGAATGGATATTTTAAAAAAATTGTATGGTGTGTGGCCACCTTAAATCTCTATACTAGGGTCTAATGCTAGGTACACACGATGAGATTTTCTGACAGATTTATTGTCAGATTGATAATTGTCAGCTCTGATTTCCAATCAATTTTCTATAGAAGTAAATAAAAAATTCCGAATGTTATCATCCTGGGATCCCTGTCACCCAAGGGATTGTGTAGTGATCCCCGCCATGCAACGGAGCACTGACTACACTGTACAGATGGGTTATTAGCCCTTGGCTGGCGACATGTGTTTTGCTATGGAGGGGCTAGAGACAGAGAGCAGCCTATACCAGAGCTGTTTCCAGTAGCTGGGGAAGCAAGGAGCACAATGTGGTTGTGTGGTGCTTGGGCATCTGGCCTGCTGGATCTTCAGAAATTGTACAAACACTGGTCTGATGCCAAATTCCCTGCCAGGGCAGACTTTATTGTCCAGCATGGCCGAACACAGACCAGTGTGGGTATGTATGCATCTTAAATCTGACAAGGGAACATGGGCACAGGAAGTTTGTCCCCTGCATTTATCTTTTTCAGCTTATGTGAGAATAACTGTAGGTTCACATGAAACCATAGTCCTACTTCCACCTTCATTTTTTCAGTGCCAATTTGCATATAAAATGTTACCAGGTTGACATTGACGGGGGCAGGGGAATGTTAAATACCAAGATGCATCACATACGATTTTCATTTGGTATTAATGACATGCATCATATAATTTTTCCTGGATCAAACACTGATTTCCCATGTTGTGCCTTCTGTCGCAATTTATTCTGTTGGTTTGTTCTTTATGTGTGCATGTGGGATCTTTAGAGAGGTCCAACAACCGACCAGCCCCCTGAGTGCATGGTTCTCCTACTAACTTCACCCTCCGGAAGCCGCTGCATCATGCGCCAAGTGTCATTTCCACGCCCCCTTAGCAACAGAGGTGTCACTATCCTATAGGTACAGAGCTCTGCCTTAAATGTTGCCGAGTGATGGTGTCCCAGCTCTCGTTTGTGCATACGAGGCCTTAATGACAGAGGAAGGGGCTGACAATTATGAATAGGGCCAAAGTTTAACAATCCCCCCCCCCCCCCTCCTACAAAAAAAACAATACAGAGAAAAGAAAAACTACACTCAAAGCATGGAGCAATCCGACCATAATATTTACAATGATTTCACAGGTTTACTTTCAAAAGCATTTGGGCCCAGGCTACAGCAGTGAAGACACTTTATACTCTGCTGCTCTACCCTACACATAAAAACACAGCATTTCTGTGATTACAAAGAAAAATTCCCATGCAGTTTTCCATGGCCTGAAATTACCTTTAAGTAATCTCAGCAGAGTTCACAGAACGTATGTGTGGGAACATCCAGAGTTCAGGGACTCTTCTCAAATTCTCCAGCGATTTCGGCTTTTTAATTTCGGTACTATTTACAAGTTAATTGTAGTAGGTAAAGTTGAGAGAGAGTGCGGCAGTCATCTATACAGCAACTAAAGTATCAAAATTTCAGGTCATAATGCAGACCGTATACGGTAGTAATATAGGAGATTTCACCTATAAAACTATAAAGCTCCAGATCTGTGACTGGAGAGACTTTTGTTAGAGTTCCACAAAGCCTCTAGGCCAATAGAATTAGTAACTCTGTTCCTCAGAGTGTGGACAATGTATAATTGAGGTAGATTTCTGTAATTTCACCTGCAGACTGAGTTTAGCAATACATTGCAGATGTACCCAGAGCTGACTTCGCAAACAGACTTAAGTGCTTATCTGTGGCCTAATGGGTGCCCAGGCCGGTCTGCACTAGACTTGAGTGCACCCACATATGCCCCTACCCGGGTCAGTGCTTAAGCATATGTATGTGCTCACCACCAAAATACAATCAGATGTGCAGACCCTCTGGAGTTTCCCTCTATCTTCCCTGTACAGGCTGAGATGCCGAATTTTTGAATCTAAGTTTAATAGTATCCTTGTTCATGTTCAGAGTGAAAAGCTTATATGGCTAAGTGCCAGTTCACACTTGCAGAACAAAAAAAAAGTACCTATTCAGTACTTTTAAGCTCTGCACAGCAAAGGAATACGGTTCCTAATGTTAAAAATTGGATCCGCCTCCACAATCCTCAGCAACAGGGATAATTCTCATTGGGTCATGGTGGACAATTAAAATTCTCCCCGTTGCTGGGGAAAATTGGCCTAATGCAGCCTATAGAGAGGTCCATGCTCCTGCAGGCCACCCAGCTGAATATGGATGGACCGAGCAGCAGCGTGACATAGGAGCGGCGATGTGTATGGGAAATTAGTTGCAAGCGGATGCAAAACTAACGGTACGCATCCGCCTAGTGGATGCGCTTACAGTTTCCATTTTGCATCCGCTCTAGTGTGAACCAGCCCTAATAGGGTTTTGCATCAGCTTCCTAGACAGTTGTCCAGTATGGTAGTACTTTGGCTTGCTCTCAAAAGCAGACACTAGATTATGTTCATATAGCTTTAAAACTGTCAAGCTTTGGAAATGATTAAATACCGTACCTTGTATAATGCATTATTTCAGTCAACGTGAAAAATACGTCAGCATGCGGGGGGAGTCAGAGTCTGAGATGCAAAATTTGAGGAGTGGAGTCTGAGGAAGTATGTACCGACTCCAGAGAGAGTAAAGGTGGCCATACACTTATAGATTTGCAGCAGATTCGACCATCAGATAGATTTCTGTCAGACGCCTGTCAAGTCGGAATCTGACAGGAAATCTGATGTGTGCCACACACTAGGAACAGATTTCCAACAGATTTCAGAATTAAATCAATTGGAAATCGATCTAAATGCATTATTGGACAATTAGATCCAATGCAACTCTATGGGCCATCGATCTGCTGCTGCCAGCAGATCGACCTAAATTTTCCATCCTGTCAGATCAACCAAAACGATCGAAATCGGCCACAAATCGATCGGCCAATCAATTTCCAATTGATCAATTTGATCGAATCGATCGGTCGATCAGCGGATGAAATCGACCAGTGTATGGGCCCCTTAACCCCCCCCAAACATGAGAGAACTATGCAGATAACGGCTGCATAGGTCCCGATGTCAGTCTACTTGATTAACTTAATTATTACACATCATCACTGTACTTTGACCAGTTTTTCTAAATAAATAAGGCAATAAATTGTATACATGATATTTGTCTCATTAAAAAACTTCAATGAGTGCAGACTACAGATGGTATTCAGGTATTGAGATGCGAGGTCTCAGGCATCACGGATTTTACATTTTCAGCATGGACTGTAGCATAATGAACCATGTTCGGTGAAAGAATGCCCTTCTTAAAATCCCTGAAGCTCCGAATGATGTCATGCTACTCAACAGAGAAGGAAAGCCAATAAAACCATGAGGAGCTGGCAAGGGAAGCAAGAATTTATGCAAGAAAGGCAAAGTTCTCTGACAAAGTAGCTCTCTTTCAACAGCTTGAGTAGTTGGTGATCTAATAACTGTGTCATAAAAAGCAAGAAAGATACAAGCTGATAAAGTATTTGTGGAGTCCCCAATGGTTTCCAGGGCATTTCTAGGTGGTGGTATAATACCATCACAGCATGTCTGACACACTTAAAGTGGATCCGAGTTGAACTTTTACTCATTGCATAATTGTGTTCCTCTCCTATTGTTTATAGGGCATTCTTCAAGCCAAATACTTTTTTGTTTTAATACTTTAATTCACTATAAACTAAACAAGCTTTGCCTCAACCACGGGTTTTCAGAGAGCCGAGCCGAGCCTAGGGGTGTGTGTGCGCGTGTGTGTCACCACTGTGGAGACCTCCTCCCCCCTCCCAAATGCTAGGACCTCCATGGCATCAATATGAGTCCTACGGATTCCAGGAACACACTTAGGACTTCCAAGGTCTCATCCAAACTTTCAACCAAGGTTGCACAAAAAAAAATACCAGTTGCTTGACTCTCCTGCTGATTCTGTGTCTCTAATACTTTTAGCCACAGTCCCTCAACAAGCATGCAGATCAGGTGCTCTGACTGAAGTCAGACTGGATTAGCTGCATGCTTGTTTCAGGTGAGTGATTTAGCCACTACTGCAGCCAAAGAGATTAGCAGGACTGCCAAGTAACTGGTATTGTTTAAAAGGAAACATCCACATCCCTCTCAGTTAAGGTTCCCTTTAAAGAGTAAACTTGTGTCCTCAATGCCATTAGAATATGCATTAGCAATCAGGAACAAGTGAAAACCACAACCTAAAGCTTAGTTGACATCCCAAAATGTAATCTATTGCAATTTTCTATAATAATTTTTTCACATTCGTTTAAGCTAAATAGCTTAAAAAAAAAAAAAAAAAAATTCTACATGCAGCAAGTTTGCCATTTTAACCTAAATCGCCAAGCTGCAGGAGGAACAACCTCATAGTGATACTGCACTGTCGGTTTGCCGATCACTGGCTATCGCCTAGCGCATCCCAATCACCCCTGGTGTGAACCAGCCTTCACTGTCCTTTCCACTCGCGGGTATGGACAGCTCATTCCCACTAGTCCTCCCCGTCTCCATTAGGTTTCTTGCACACTGCAAGCAATTCAGATTCAGATTCCGCTTTTTAATCAGTTTTTACCTCCGATTCAGATTCAGATTTGCAAAGTGCAAGGAGCAAACTGCAAATCTGAATCTGAATCGGAAGTAAAAACAGATTAAAAAGCGGAATCTGAATCTGAATTGCTTGCAGTGTGCAAGAGGCCTTACATGTACGATAAACTCCCAGTTATCCGTAACTCAACTAACCAGCATTCTCATCCAACCAGCACAAATCACCTGGAGTACTCGCAGCAATGAAGGCCAACTTCTTAGGCGGTTCTGGGCTCTGCAATACTTAAACACTGGGCTCCACCCTAAAGTTGGCCACTAACGGTCCAATTTCTAGCGAAAAATCGTTCGAGCGATCAGAAATTCTGATCGGATGAAAAATCGTTCACTACACCATCAACTAACCAATCATTGCTTCCTATCTATCACAACCACCAAGAAAATCTAAATTTTCGTTTGGCGAAAATTCATTCGGGCGACATTTTTTTCACTCGTTCATAATCGATTGTGTCCACCAATGGAGATTATTTACAACCAATCCGATCAGAATTTCTGATCGGTCGAACGTTTTTTCGCTAGAAATTGGACAGTTAGTGGCCAGCTTAAGGTTAATATACTTTACTGTATTCTAACATTAAATACAGAGTTCATGGTATGTATATAGAGTGGCGTATAGTACTGTATTAGCTAGGCCTATTTTTAACATGGAGTCTCAACCAGAAAGCACATTAAACTACCCTAAGACATATTCACGCCAATGGGCGTGTCCGTGGCGGCAGCCCCAGGACTGCCTAACGCCAATTGGCGTGAATTCCTGGGGCCAGCTACTGCAAGAGATTGCGCGCATCTCCTGCTTGGGAGGCGGAGCGCTGCCCCACCTTCAGTCTCCGAGTGGCGATCTAATTAGGGTGTACAGCGCTGCGATCTACTGGGCTTGGCTGGCGGGGGGAGGGCGGAATGAATATATATATATATATACACATACATACACACACACACACACATATATATATATACATATATATATATATATATATATACTCTGTTGGTGGAGGGAAAATAACATGTGTGCTGGCGTTTTGCGATGAGATGCCAACTGCATGCGGTTTTAAAAACATAAGCATGCAGGAGATACAAATGCATTACGACTGTACAGTGATTTTATGCAATCATAACATTGTGCAAGTTGCATTTTCCCCACATTACCTGCATTACTTTGGGGGGGGGGGAATGCTGGTGGAAAAAAAATCACAATTTACATTGCATTTCCCAGTGCAAATGAGCCCTTACAGTTTCTGTCCTTAGGGCCCGTTGTCACTAGACGCATTGCTATGCGGAAACCACACCGCAAAGAAACTGTAACCAATTCCCGTCAATGGAGTAGTTGACCTATGCAATCCGGCACAATGCGCCGCGGGGGAATTTATGGATAGCATGCTGCAGTTTTTCGCAGCACGCATTCGATTCCCCATAGCCGCCGACAGGAAGCCGCATGACGCCGCATCCGGTTGCAAGGACGACAACAATAAGTACCTGCGAAGGGATGCGAGGCGATGCGTCGATCTCCTCGAATCCACAATGCTAGTGGAAACGGGTCCTTATTCAGATTTATCCACTTTCTCTCTACAAATGAAGTGAAATCTTCCCAGATGCTGACAGAGACCGAAGCAAAAACCTAAGAGGGGCTCTAACCTCTTCAAACATTAGCCAAATCCAAATTAAACCCACTGGTGCTAGGCTTAGAGGGTGAAAGGTCCTAGACTGATGTCCGTGAGCTTTGAGGGTGTTGCTTATGGTGGGAGCCAAACGCAACAAACAAACCCAATGTACATAAATAAAGCACACAGGAAGCAACATTCCAGGTTTCATTTTCACAGAGCAGGTAGAAAAATTAAACATAAAAACTCTGCAATGGAGAAAGTCCACCTTCCTTAGTTCCTATTTTCCTTCAATAGCTCCAATTTTCATAAACAGTTCACGTCTTGCAGCCAATACAGATGAATGGCAAGCTTACATGCTGCAGAAAGTTAAAGTCCCATTTTAGGTCTATGAAAACACTAAAGTTTCTTTTTGCAGAAAGCGTAAGGTTATGGATGATTTCTGAACTGCCGTGTAACCCTACATTAAAAACACAGTGAATACGGTCAGAAGAGTACATACATCCTTCCCCGAAACGGCACACAGAGGAGCCTTGTTTCTAGGAAGACGTGGAGCTGTACTGGAGTTCTCATGGAGTTGGCCCACACTCTTGTGCAGCTATAGCTCTTGGAGTGCCAGCAAGAAGCCAGGACAAGAAGTGTAAACATCTATGCTGAGACAGCTTCAGATAAAAGATACCTTGTTAAAAAGTCGATCTGCAGGAGCTGGAAATCTGGACACTACCAGGTCTCAGTAGGAAAACAGACAGGCGGCAAGGGGAAACCACAGAAGACACAGTAGACTGCTAAAAGCAGAAGGTCTGTAAAAAAGGAAAAACCCAACTAAATCTGCAGTGGGAACAGGGAGTCACTTCACATAAAAAAAACAAAAAAAAAACCCGCTACAGACATTTCTGCTAGGTTGGGCCACCATAAGCAACATACTGTATTATATTAGTATTGCATCTACATAATGCCAAACATGGACCAAGATGCTCCCCAGTTAAAGCTGGACAAACAGTTGATATTTACATTGTTTGAGGAATAATTAAGATAATACACAGTCATACCATAAATTCAGTAAGGGGTACATAAACATAAGAATGTGTAGGGACATCAGGGGTGTTTAGGAGTGCCTCTGAGCTCTGCATGTTGCACCATGCATGAGGTCTTCATGGACTGTATGCTCCAGCACTGCCAAGGTGTGGGCACCCTCCCACCCCACCATTCACACTAATCCAGAGGGAAGGCACAGAACCAAAAAGAGGTGGTGTTTGGAGCATGGGGTGGAGCTAGCACTGCACTTTATGATGGACACTTTCACATTCCCTGCATCTGAAGGCAGGAGCACCAACAGAAAATGTATTTATCTAGGTTAAATTATACCAAAAGTAGTCTAAGGCCTGGTGCACACCAAAACCCGCTAGCAGATCCGCAAAATGCTAGCAGATTTTGAAACGCTTTTTCTTATTTTTCTGTAGCGTTTCACCTAGCGGTTTGCGGTTTTGTGTAGCGGTTTTGGTGTAGTAGATTTCATATATTGTTACAGTAAAGCTGTTACTGAACAGCTTCTGTAACAAAAATGCCGGCAAAACCGCTCTGAACAGGCGTTTTTCAGAGCGGTTTGCGTTTTTCCTATACTTAAAGAGAACCAGAGATGAAGCACCCTCATGTATTTTATTACATTTATCAGTGGGAACATGACAGTAAACACCTACCCTGCTTTTAGTTTCATTGTTATCTGCTTAATTAGTCTATTAGCAACTGTGATAAGAATCCATCGACTATTCAGTCGAGGTTTGACCTGGAATCATTATAGCTGAGTCACTCTTCTGTGGAGTCCTTTCAAGCCCAAGCCTTCCCCCTCCTGGCTTAGATCTTTTGCTTTGCATACTGAGAGCTGTGATGATATGGGAGGGGCTGCTCCTGAGAGAGAAGCTCTGTGGCTGTAATATGATCCCTGTGTGCTCTGTGTGCACTAGATTCTCATAGGAATGAAACTGCAGTTATTATCAGTGACACTTCCTACAGGCAGATTATACCAAAATGAAAGCATACAGATGAAAGGCTGCATAAGCCTAGATAGCAGCATAGTCTCATATAGCCAAGACAGCACATCCAGAACAACTCATATAACCCGGAAGGAGAAGGGATATGAGCCGGCGGCCATATTGGATTTTTCCTGGAGCAATAATGGATAAAAAAAACACTAAAAAAGGCACACCAGAGCGGCAAAATTATCAGGTAGACCATTTATTCTTTACAAGCTATCAACTAATATGTTTATTTTGTGTGAAACGTTCATCTCTGGTTCCCTTTAACATTGAGGCAGAAACGCCTCCGCAATCCAAAAAATGCCTCACCCCGGGAGGATTCGTTTCTGCAAAACGCCTCCCGCTCTGGTGTGCACCACCCCATTGAGATACATTGACCAAGCGGATCCGCAAGCGGCTGCAGAAACGCTGAAATAGCCGCTCAGTGTGCACCAGCCCTAAGGTAAGCACAGATTTATGTTCATACCACTGTGCATTGTCCTCTCCATGCTCCCCCAGGGGATGGGGGGGGGGGCGTTAACATGAACATACCTCTGCTTACTTTACGTAGATTTGCCTTAGGCCAGGTTTCTGCAGAGATAAAATTATATCCCTACAAATGCATACCTAATTGCCAAAAAATTAAGTGAGAGAAGTATAAACACACTAATAATTGTTTTTGGAAGCACAAGAGCACAGGCCACATAGTAAATAACTTTACCCTGAGAATATGTGCTCATATTCTTTGGAATAAAGATACTTCGTAGCCTGCAGATAAAAAAAAAAATACAGAATCTTGTAAACCTCTGGATATAGTAAACTCAGTCCTCGGGTTCCAGCAACTGCATCTGCATAAATATACAACCTATGACCAATTCAGATATAGTAAACATCTGATATAGTGAACTACTTTTCCAGGTCCTGTGTAGTTTAATATAAAGGGATTCTACTGTACATGTACACTGTGATATAGCATGAGAAATCAGGAAATGCAGAAGCTTAGGCCCCAATTTCAGCAGCGTCATCTGATCTGCAGGTGAGACACTTATCAGGATATCAGGCAGCAATACAACATTCCATTCCTGGTTGTAGCATTTGCTAGGGGTGAAACCAGTCGATCACCAGGTAAATGCATTGAGTAAACACTGGTAGTATGTACTTTACATTCATTTATAATGATACCTGCCTGTCCAAACAAGTTACAATATCACGTTCTTCACATACCAGGTATGCATACTTTCTGATTTGTAGCTCTCCAATTCCTCTGCATGGTGGAAACAAAACCACACACACACACACACACACAAGCTTGCTAAATCAGTTTACCTTTATACCACATACATTTGTACAATCAAGATGGTATCAATAGTGGGCACCATTAGAATCCC